>NC_134486.1:85095816-85390816 GCF_040206685.1 Ascaphus truei
GCAAACTAGCAGCATAGCATAGGTCCGACAGTAAAGAGCACTAACTAGTATCAAAATACTGGGGCACTACATGTGTGGCCCTAACTGCTGACAATCAACAAGCACTCTAGTCTGTTCACTCTATACGAGGAATACTAGGGCCAGTGAACTATCCAAACACTGGACATTAACCCATTAATGTACACTCTTCTGGACACACTTATCCATTAGAGACAGTAACACTTGGTATATTTAATCATCATTTTAAACCCCAATATTTGAACGTCATTGTCAATAAATAAAGTTATTTTAACAACTCACCATATCACATTGGAATAGAGTGCTATCAATAGGGGCTCTGTCTGTCTATCTGTGTACTAAGTTACATGCCCCTAGCAGCACCACTCCCCTAGCCACATATTCAAGCTGTAGCGGGGGTACACCATAAGTTTCCAAAATCCAATGAACTGACTCAGTTTTGTGTGTTGTATCGCTGTTTTAATCTATAAAGAAGTCTTTTTGTACTTTTTACCAAGAGGCTGCATTACTCCTTTTACATCCACCTTGCATGGAGAGATGGCAGATACGGAAAAGATACCTTTAAGTGCTTGTTGTCAGGCACTGACATGTAAGTGCATATCTTACCACAACTATAAATGAGCTCCGTTTTTGATCTTCACTATTTTTTCTTCTCTTTTTCTTCTTTAACCTGAGGGGCGCAGATTTCTCCTGGATGCATAATTTAATCTACGCAGACGTCTCTTGTTGATTCATTAAATTAAGGCTACTAAAACATTGAACTCTTCAACATCGACATAATTATACTTTCTTGTAGTGGTAACTGTGTACAGTATATATTGGAAGTACACAATGGAGAACCATAGAAGTCTTCCAGTATGAATAGTATTAGAAATAATAACTATGATCCCAACATATTTTTTTGTTTTACAACATTCTCTGAAAATGAGAACCAACCATCAGATGTTGTGTTTTCATTGGACCCAAGGTTATGACTTGTTAAGTTGTTCCAGCACGATTGCTGTCTCTAGCAGGTATGGGCAGAGGGATTAGAAAAAAAATAAAATGTACTAAACAGGAGAAAGATTCAAATAAATGTCCTATCCAGCCTACTTGCCCATTTTATTATATCCTATACTCACTAGTTCTGTGCCCCCAGTCAACATTGGTACTACCAAATGTGGCTGCTCTTACCAGTCTGCTCTTGTAGAGCAGACTATGTAATATAATTTTATTAGTGTTAGAGGCTACGTAGCAGCGGTTCCAAACTTGCAGAGATTTATAATACTGTTTATTTTTTATTTTTAATATATATAAACATCACATTTGTAAAAAGCATCAATCCATGGAAACGTGTGATGCCTGGTCAATAATGAACAGGTGAGAACTCAACAACAAAATAAAGATGTGTGAAAGTTAGAAATAGATCAACACAACATGACTTATCAGACTATGTTGAGACTTGAGACCTTTTTTCCCCAGGGGATTGTTGGTTTAAACCCCATCAAAAATGGTTTGCATCAATATCTTTCCACATGCAAATGATAATTATTGATTATCATTATGGTTTATTTCTAAAGCACCAGCATATTGCACATCGCGGTACAATTGGGGAACAGAGTGATATAAATTATATACACGAAATGACATACCAAATATGGACAAACCAACAGAAGGTAATGAGGGCCGTGCTCATGAGAGCTTCCACTCTAGAGGGGATACTGTGATATTGAAACAACAGGTAAAGTGGCTGATCATTGTGGGATGGAGTTTGCCTCAGGATAGGGGTATGGTCCAGCCGCACAGCTGATCCCATTAAGGTGTGGGGGGTATGGTTGTTAGGGGGTGTCAGTTTAATCCATTTGTACAGCTGGTCCCAGTAGGGTTGGTGAGGTATACGTTAGGCCAGCGGTGCGCAAACTGGGGGGCGCGACCCCCAGGGGGGGGCGCGAGACTGCCGGCAGGGGGGGGCGCGGGGTTTACAGAGGCCCTGCGCGCTTCCCGAAGGCACTTAAATTAAGTGCCGGGGGGAGCTGCAGGGCCTCTGTAAACCTAACCCACCTAGGCTCCGGCGGCTTCCTTCCTGCGTCGCCATGGCAACGCGGCGTCAAAATGACGCCGCGAGGTCATGTGACGTCACGTTGCTATGGCAACGTGACGTCATGGCGCAGGTAAGTGGGGGATGGGGGGCGCGGGAGTGAGGGGACAGCCGGCAGGGGGGCGCAGGGAAAAAAGTTTGCGCCCCCCTGCGTTAGGCTTATGCCAGATAGGCGTCCTTAATCTCCTGGACAATTATGTAAAATATCAACATTAAAAAGGACATGTGTAAAGGCAATTGGTCTTCAGGATTCAACTGGGAATTCTATAAACTTTTTATTATTTTGGTATTCACCTTTTTATTATATAGGTTTACAACTCAGTGGACTGTCCTTTCAAGGACCTCTGTGAACTAACAGTATTGGCTTTTTTAAGAGTTACATGTACATGGCATGGGGAATAAAATCTGGCAAGGAATGAGTACTTTGAAATCTTTTTAGAATTTAAAAAAAAAATTATTTTCCTTTTAATGTTTTTCGTGGTACAATTTGGTCATTGTGGAATAAGGGACAAAAAAAAAAATATTTTACTGTACAAGGTACAGCAAAGATAGGAAACCTTTGAGTGTATCTGCATGCTTTTTATGGATCCTCAGACCTGCATCATTCACCCTATTGCTTGCTCACCATAAACTAATTATATCTGGTTCGCAAGCACTTTACAATACAGAATCGTGACCGATGAGCCCAGAAGGATGAATCAGCCGTCTCTGTCCACTCATTCTGTGCTTCTTTGTCCCAGGCTTATCGCATCAAACGGTGTAATGCAGCTGGCAAATGCTTCAGGGATCAATATACAAATGGAAAGGGAGCTAAAAGGGACATGCCGAGTGCATTCTTGTGTAGGTCACTACCCAGAATCCTTATCTGTAACCACTGTATGATCTGACATTGTGCTGACGGAAACCGGTTTGGGACCTGTGGAAGGGATATGCATTTACACTCGGGGGTGGGGGGTTCTATTTTTAATGTTTTCAAGTTAACCAAATGCCTGTGCAGGTTTTACCATCTTTATTTAATATCCTTTGTGCTAAGGCTGTGTGTGGATCCTGCCATCTTCAGGTACATTTTCCTTTCCCACTTTTTTCTTCTTCTTTGACTGATAGAAAGGATACTAGAACAAAAAGTGTCCGGTAACATTAGAATTACACAGGCCCCCAGAAAAATAAAAACACATTTTTCACAAGAAGCAAATACATGATTGGTTGAATGATAGTGGTTGAATATTTGTGGGGCAGCCAATTACATTGATACGTTGTTACATTCTTTTCTGTCCTTTTAATAACAGGGAAGGTACATGCATTGCTGCTTTAATACATCAAATGTTGTTATGTATAGAGAAGCCCAAACGAAAATCATCTTTTCCAAGCAGCTTCTAAAATAGAAAAGAAATGCTCAATTTGACCAGGATCTTGTTTTTCCTGTTTCTCAGTAAAAAAAAAAAATAGTCTTCATTGTCACTGATTTGACTATGTAAGAGATTCGGCATTTTTAATGTCAAATTATGCAACACAACACAAAGTGATCCATTTGTACAAACTATCGTGGTGTGTTCACGCAAAATAACGCAAGTTTCCTTCACATATCTTTTCATGTGTGTTTACATGATGGTGCGTAAAATCAAACAATCAGTAGCCCATGTCAGAGAATATATGATTTCCAGAAGTCTGCAGTGCTTTTTTCAGAATGGAATCTCTTCCATGCAATTTTTTAAATCGTTCTAAAAATATCCTGTTTCCCCAACCCCCCCCCCCCCCCCAAAGGAGTGTTCAGTATAAAAATGAAAGGTGGTAATATCTGAGTATACATTATTTGAGAGATGACAGTAACAATCTATGTGTTTAGACTGTTGGAGAATGCCTCTGTGAGGTGACTACCTTAGCGTTCTGCTTTTATTGTTACTGGGACCTCCATGGTATGCTATCCTCCATTTCATGCCTGCTTAACGAAAGTGCTAACTGTATTGTACATGCCCTTGTAATTCTCACAGTGCTCCTCAGCATGTCACTTTTAGGCCGCGCCTATAGTGCCCGCGACCGGCGACGGGACGGGTGACATCACCCGTCGCCGCTAGAGAAAGTTATATTTCGCTTTGCGGCGGCGTCGCGGGCTTCCGGGTATTTGATTTGTTCAGGGGCTGTCACATGAGGCGACAGTCCTTGAAAAATCAAATATTCCCGGCTTCCAAAGTCCGCTCCGTCGCATTGCCGCCGTCACCCTTACTATAAGGGCACGCGCCAGCGGCAATGTATTTGTTTTTGGGCGGCGGCGCCAGTCGCGGGCACTGTAGGCGTGGCCTTAGGCTTGTGTGGTGACCCTTTCAGGGGAGAAAGCTGTTAAGTGACACTTCATGTTCCTTTTTATAAGACCCACAAAGCCGCAATAAACAGGATGAATTTAAAAATATCTTTGTAGTAGCGAGTCCCCCTCCCCCCCCCCCCCCCCCCCCACACACAAAAAAAGTGTTTTGTGGGAAAACATATTTTGTATTAAATGTTGGATATGTTTAAATGTGTGCTTCATCAGGGGGTGCTAAACTCCAGTCCTCAAGACCCCCCAACAAGTCAGATATTAAGGATATTCCTGCTTCAGCACAGGTGGCTGTATATGTCAGTCGAAGACTGAGCCACCTGTGCTGAAGCAGGGGTACCCTGAAAACCTGACCTGTCGGGGAGTCTTGAGGACTGAAGTTGAGCACCACTGGTCTAAGGAACATTTTACAAAGAAGTGTAAGAATATTTGGTAAATTAACCCCAAATGGGGCAACAAAGAATTTTACCAAATCTTGGAGTGTGACTATGCAATCTGTTTTTCTTTCCTTCAAGCTGAGCCACTACTTGGATATTATTGAGGTGAACATCGCTCACCAAATCTCTCAGCGTTCTGACGCATTTTTCCACGCCATGACCTCCCAGCATGAGCTGCAGGACTACCTCAAGAAGACATCCCAGGCAGTAAAAATGCTGCGTGACAAGATCTCCCAGATCGACCGAGTCATGTGCGAGGGACCTCTGCGAATCGTACGGCAGGCAATGACCAGGAACAACTGCGTCCAAGTGTACAACAAACTCAAACTAATGGCTACGGTGCATCAGACCCAGCCAACAGTACAGCTGCTGTTATCAACTTCTGAGTACGTTGGGGCTCTGGACTTAATAGCAACAACACAAGAGGTTTTACAACTGGAGCTTCAAGGCATTCACAGTTTTCGGTGAGTTGTGTCATAAGCAAGTATTTGCCAAATATAAGTCTGATAGTCTGCATATCGTGTGATACCAGCCGGAAGTATCAGTATCCCTGATAGTAGACAAGTTCCTGCAAAGTGCGACTCCACACTGCAGTGTCTTCTAAGCCCCTGTTTGGGCAATAATTAGCTTAGCTGTAAGTGGATAGGAGTGGGGGAGGGAGAAGATATACATGATATATGATAGAAGATAGATACCTTGATATACCTGTGAAAAGTTTGTGGTGCAGAACGAAATCGTGTTGTAAACTACTGCTGTAAATAATTTTGCATGGTTTATAAGACCCCAAAGTGAAGATGCAATGCATATAGCCTGTCATAGGTGAAGTCAAGTGAAAGCATGTAGCACCTTGTCTGCATTTTGAATGTTTAATTAAATACGACTTTCCACAGGTTTGCAAATTTGAAAGCCAAATGCATTATACAATTATAGTGACCGGATACCTGCAATCTTTATCACAGAATAACTTGTCAAGTTATTTATCTCATAACCCTGGTATGCCCCAGCCCCAGCGACAGTTCAATAAATGTATTTGAGATTGCCTTTGCTTTTTCATTGTCCACCTAATCTCATACTTCACTGTCACAGCATCTGCATAGTTTTTTTTTTTCATTTCAGAGAAACATTGATTACAAATGTTCTACAAAGATTGGCGCATTCTGACTTCATTTAAGTATGATAACTTAAATAGGTCAGATATATGCATATTCCATAACATTTGTAGTTGTGCTTATGGAAGTACTGCTTTTAGCTGTGAATTTAAGAATATATTGCACGTCTCATCCTGTATTAGAAAACTAATAAAACACATATTTGACTTTGAAACAATTGTTAACATTGTAGCCCAGATGTTGCATGTGTGAGTGCTTTTTCACTTCCTTGCAACTACACTTATCTTACACTATCGTGTAAGATAAGTTTGTACGGCTACAGCTCCATTTACAGTGACTTTCTGCCACATCCCACTTCAGCTGCGTAATGTTTCTCGTCTCATTTTCATATTTTTGTTGTCGCAAGATAATGGATCCCATTTTCTGTTTTGTCTTGTTCCTGTTTATCAGGCATCTCGGGTCCCAGCTCTGTGAGGTGGAAAAACTGATTGATAAAATGATCATTGCAGAATTCACTTCATATGCTCGCAGCGATTTAAACAGACTCTTGGAAGATGACTGCCATGTATTAGAAGAGGTATCTAGAATGTTGTTATAAGTTTATATGAGCTTCAAAAGCATACAATGTATGCATCCCTAATTCACCGATTTTGTTTTTTTATTCCTCGTTTTCCGCAATTGTGTGGAAACAGTGGGGATGCACAAAACTCATTTACTACTACAGTAGGCTACATATAAAGTATAAATCACCAGTAGCAAAACAGCTTTTTCACTATTATACCCATCCATAGAAATCTTAATTCTAATGACTTTCTCTTCAACATTGTATACATACACAGAAATATACAAAGGAACCCTTCATTACAGCTGCATTCCCACTCAATCCACAGCTGGAGGAGGAAATCTTTACATTGATAGTCACACAGTTGAGCTCAGACGTTACTGTGAGTGTAGGAACACTATCTTGCCGACCCTCTTTGTCAATGCTAACATTACCTATAGTGAATGGCATCAGTGCAGCTTCCAGTAAATACATTGCGCATAATATTAAATTGTCACTTTCTCATTGTGTTTTTCTTCAATAGGAGAGGCTGGTGTCTTTAGTGTTTGGTCTGTTAAAACAACGGAAGCTGAACTTTTTTGAAATCTATTCAGATGAAATGATGGCAACTGCAAAAAACATCATCAAGCAGGTAATAGAAAGTGTGTAACTCTTCTCCCTGCGCCGCCCTGCCTGCTCTCACCCCATGCTCGCTCCCCCACTCCCTCCCGTTGTTGAAGGAGAATGCGCATGGCGGTGCAATGGGGAGGGCCTATATACTCAACACCGTAACATCACAATAACCATCCTATGCATGAATGTAAATGAATTGCTAATTGTGCAGTACAGGCATACCCCGGTTTAAGTACACTCGTGAGTAAGGACATATTTTCAATAGCACCATACCCCTGTGTCCGTACGCTCGCTTTGCGAGTATGGACACTTATTCTGCCCTACAGACCGCCGTAGTAGTGACACGCTGATTCCCCTTGCCCAATAGGCAAACGGCATCTCGCGCATGCGCCTGTCAGCACGTCCTGAACAGCAGTACCGGCTCCCTACCTGTACCGAAGCATCGATAAGTGGGGAAAAGGTAGTGCTTCATTTTAAGTGCATTTTCTCTTTACATACATGCTCTGGACCCATTGCATACGTTAATGCGGGATATGCCTATAATTCACACTACTCGCAGTTATATACGTTTACCTAAACTGGATGGTCCACCGAAGCTGGTCCCCCCAACCTCCACGGACCACCCTGTTGCCTATCACTGAGCAGGTTTGTCCACCGGGCAAATATGTGGACACAACTGTAAGGGGGACGGGAGGTCTTCAGCGGTTGGGGCACCATAAATCGGCACCAGAGGACCCCCAGGTCCGAGTAAGCAGCAAAATAAATAATGTATATGTGCGATTGTGGCTTTAACAACTTCTGCCATATTGAAAAGGGGCTCAGAGTAGCAAAAGGAAATGTGAAGTCTCCCTGTATTAGTGGATGTCCCAACATTGCGTAGGAGAGAGTAGAAAGATCCAGGGCAACTTCGGATTTTATAGACCATGATTAAAAATATTGCTGCTGGTTGTTTTCTTTTGGATAGAGGGACGTCTCTCGAGTATGACATTTTCCTTTCTACTTTTCAGTGTGTTGTTAGCACTATATCACACATCGAGGAAATAGATGGGGAAGTTGTGAATAAGTAAGTATCTTTTTTTAATTTTTTGTTTTTTAAAAACTATTTTCATACATTTTAAACTTTGGTTTCTTAAAAATCACCTTGTAAGGTTTGTTTCAGCCATTTATGTTGATGTAATATATTTATACTGCTGCAAATACCTGCAACACATTGGAGGGTATACATCATTAACCATGGTATATTGTTATATGTAAACCAGTGTGTGTGTATATATATATATATATATATATATATATATATATATATATATAAATATATATATATATATATATATTTAAATGTTAGATGGCAGCTGTTTATTTTGCAGTGTGTGGCATCTTATAAAGCAATAATCCCATGGGAACCGTGAAATAGGCCTTTCAGGCTCATTCAAACTTGGCTGTCTTATTATTTTATTTACTGATTCTTTGTACAGAACAAAGCTAGCACAATGGCAACACATTCACAAAGGAGAGATAGTTGTAATTCTTTGTTTTAATATCGCAGCTAAAACATTTCTAAGGCCGCAATTATAGTTACTGCGTGTGCGTGACGGAGCGTGTGACATCACGCGGGCCTTTCTCTCGCGCGAAACATGCACGGAGGCGGGAGGCGTGGCGGACGCGTCACCAGATTTGCCCTCATTGGCTGAACCGGTCACGTGACATGGCCATCTATGTGCGGCCTCATTGAGGAACACACATTTGTACTCTGCATGCGACCACTATAATCGTGGCCTAAGACAGCAGCGACAGCAATGTTGAGGAACAAGCTGGGTGCGAATAACTCTGAGATCAGGGCCAGTAAAGCATCAGAGAATTTAACAGTCGTCTGTAAGTCTGGTCCTTATTTGTCATCAAGAGCTTATTGTCAGGCTTATTCTACGTAACACTGTTAAATAGAAGGAAAGGCTACAATAGTAATACATTGCTCTTCTGTGAGCAATTCTGATCATCGTTACATGTGCTTTTTTCCCCTCGAGGCCCAGGACTAAAGTTTCCACATGAAATAAGGCTCCATTGAAAACAATCGTGAAGTGTGCGATCGCAGTAAAAGACGTGTCGTTTTCTGTGTTATTTCTTCTTCTTGTTAACAGGGATAAATAAAGCTTGCTATATCTGTACCAAATACGTTGTTCTATCAAAAATATTGACATTCTATAATCTGCTTTCCAGCAGGGAGTTAAAAATAAGCACTTTGGTGTTTTTATTGTCCCTTCATGCCCCTCACATACCTAGGCCCTATGTTTATCTTAGTGTGAGCGGATGGTAGTTTTCAGTGTTGCAGGCCAGACATACAATTGGGTCCTTGTGCATGATAAAGTGACAGAACTTAATTTTGACACTGTAGTGTTGCAGAAAAAAGCTAGTGCTGCTGGAATTCAATGTTCCTTTTGATCTCCTGCACTACGACACCTGGTGGCAGCAACTGGATCTCCACAAAGTTTCTTTATTGCTGCTGAACGTTTCCAAAAAAGTTGTGTGTGCTGATCACGCGCATTTTAAGTGAAACGTCTTTTGTCACTGTTTTGTCACAGAAATTGTATTTGTAATGATGATGTTTTTAATTAATAATCAAAATACAATTTCAGTGCCAAAACGCAAAGACGTTTGTTTTAGCTATTTGCACTTCTATATTTATAGTAACTGAATTCCGTGTGTGTGTCTCAGTCAGTCATGGGGAGGGGAGGATCTGTCTGAGCCCCCCGCCCGGAACAGCCCCCACCCACTCTCTCCCCTGGCTGTGTCCTGCTGCTGGTGCTTTCTGTTTTAGCCAGCCATCCGGTGGAGGTACGGGAACACAGAAAGGGGGAGGAGGGGGGTCGGCGGCTCACTGGGGGGGGAGGGGGGTGCTCGGAGGCTCACTGTGCTTGGCGGCTCACTGGGGGGGGGGAGGGTGTGCTCGGCGGCTCACGGGGGGCAGGAGGGGGTGCTTGGCGGCACACCGGGGGATGGATGCTCGGTGGCTTACGAGGGGGCGGGGGAGGGGGTGCTCGGCGGCACACGGGGGGGATGGATGCTCGGTGGCTTACGAGGGGGCGGGAGGGGGTGCTCGGCGGCACATGGGGGGGATCGATGCTCGGCGGCTTACGAGCGGGCGGGAGCGGGTGCTCGGCGGCTCGCGGGGGGGATGTGCTTGGCGGCTCGCGGGGGGATGTGCTTGGCGGCTCACGGGGGCTTGGGTGCTTGGCGGCTCACTGGGGGGTGGGGGGGTGTTTGGCGGCTCACTGGGGGGTGGGGGGGTGTTTGGCGGCTCACTGGGGGGTGGGGGGGTGTTTGGCGGCTCACTGGGGGGTGGGGGGGTGTTTGGCGGCTCACTGGGGGGTGGGGGGGTGTTTGGCGGCTCACTGTTTGTGTTCGTGTTCCTCCTGACTCCTGCTTCGTGTTCCTCCTGACTCCTGCTGGTGGAAGCTGGCAAATTTCAGTGGCAGTGAATGTTGCTGATGGCCTCTTCTGCCAGGAATGACATAACTTCCGTCACCACTGACTTCCGTCTCCATCAACTCCATTCACTGCCACTGAAGTTTGCTCATGTGGTAGGTGCCGCTAACGAAGTTTCACTTCAAAAGATCAGATTTTGGGCCATATTTACCAAGTGGTGCTAAGCCATATAGGACCACTTGAATGAACCACAAAGTGCCTTATTGTCTCGCACTGTTAAGTATGAACCTAAAGCCTGGATTATAGTGGGAGCGCATGGCGTTGCGCGCGCCTGTCGCCTGAGTGATCTGTGGACTCAGATCGCTCGCGACGGGGAGGTCTGGCCGTGATGTCACGAGGCTGGTTTGCCATCATTGGGTGAACCGTTCACGTGACAGGGCCTTCATGTGAAAAAGCAAATGTATTTGTCGGGTCAAAATTCGCTCTTCGTCGCTTGCGCACTATGCCTGGCATGATAGCGGTGCTGTCAGTTGTTTGCACGCTCATTGTAGTCTCAGCCTAAGAACCCAAGTTTTTAGATCTAGTTAGAATTATATATGAATATTCCCATGTACCAGTATATGCATTGTGGCAGAAATAATTGACCTTTTTTTTTATTGCAGACTTGCTGATCAGATGCGGATGATGAATTTTTCTCAGTGGTTTGATCTGCAACAGAATATTTTTTCTACGTTTATGGTTTTCCTTCATAGAGTTAAGGTAACGGTTTTGGGGGGTTTTGTTGTAATTATTGTGTTTTTATTTCTTTTTTTTAAAGTACACACACACACACACAAACACACACGATGACGAAACACATTTGTAAATACGTTTTCCTCTGTAGGCCACAGTAAACGTCATCCGATGTGTTGTGCTCATGGTCTTAGACAAGAATCAGAGGATCAGAGAAATGGAGATAACAGCAGCTCAGAAAAACACAGGGAGAGAAAGCAATATGGACAGTGAACTGGCTTACTTGACTCACGAAGGCTTGTTTATAAGTGATGCGTTCAGTGAAGGTGAGCTTCCCCACGCTGCTAGCAACACTAACTTTCAAAGGAATGCATCACCCAGCAGTAGCGAGCCCTCATGCAGCGATTCAGTATCTGATCCTGAATGCACTACAGACTCTTCTTCCAGCAAAGAACACACACTGCCTTCAGTTACCCCAGGGGGAGTAGAAATAATGTAAGTAAAATTAGACTTTCTACCTTGTGAAACCAGACCTTCTAGCCTAAGCATTGTTCTGGAAGATGTGTCTATGTAATGCGTGTGAACCAGGGTTGCCACCTTCTACTGAAGGCCAACCCGGAGACAAGATTTTAAAATGTTGCACTTACCTTCGGCGTGGCGTCTCCCTGGCGTCCTCTGGCATCGTTCCAACATACTCCCGGCATCTCCCACTTCAACCCGTCAATATGGCTGCGTGAAGTCACATGGTGCCATGTTGCCATGACAAAGAGACGCTAAATTACGTCAAGTTGCCATGACAACGGAACGCCTTGAGGCGGCACGTTGTCATGCCGTCACGTAGCGTCCCATTGTCATAGCAACTGGCGTCACGTGATGCTGAGATGTCACGTAGCGTTCCCGTTGACATTGTAACACGGCACCATTTAACACCACATGGCCATATTAACAGCAGTTATATGCAGGGGAAGATGCCAGGAGAACTCCAAGAACGCCGGGAGACGCTGCCACCGAACGTCACCACCTGGAGGTTTACTAGGTAAACCCCGAGCCCGGAGATACGTGGTCAAAACCCGTAGTCTTCGAGTCAAACCCGGAGTGGTGGCAACCCTGGTGTGAACAGATATCATGATTCCCGTCTGACACAAGCTGAGGTTTTTAGAATTGTTATATGTCCAATTATGTTTTATTATACAAGCTCATGTTGCTTTAATACTTTAATAAGTGCTGATGACACCTGGAACATGTTGTTTTCTGGTACGCTGTACAGCCCTTCAGCATGGTATAGGTTCATGTGAGTTGATGTTCTGCTGCACTGTTATTTGGTAGACAAATAGCAATTAAATAACACTTTAAAATGATGATTTCTGTAGACTAACATTTCCATCTCAACGAGAATGTAACTTATAGAAGTTCCAACTCAAAGGAGTTAAGATTTTTCCTGTCCTACATACTGTACTGTAATATTAAATATGCATGTCCGTCTTTAATGGTCTGGAACAATTACTCATTACACTCTTTCACTCTTGATTCCAGATTAATATCTCTCTTGCATATAATATAGACAAATGTGCGCTATTCCAATTTTCAGGCTTTGATAACAGAAAAAAACCTGTATGTGTAGCCAGTACCGCAGTCCAAAAAAACAGAAGCAGAATCTCTTCCAGCAGTTATCGAACCTAAAATTCTTCTTCCAGTCTTTGTAATAGATTTTTGTTTATTTTAGGTACAAGGGAGAAACAAGACGTTTCAGGTCCAACATGGACCTTTCATCAGGTGGAAATTAAAGAACTAAACACATATTTAAAGCCAAATTTGGCACCAAACACAGGTGAACAGGAGGTGACAGTAATGATCAGGAGTACAAAATCTCATGTAAAGTGCAAGCACAGTGCAATATAATACTTAAGATATATACACTCAGGATACATATAAAGTCTTGTATAATAAAGTTATAATAAACCCGGCATGAACCGCAAAGTAGTAAGTACTGTAACTGTAAGTAGAACTTTTTGTTCGATTACTGCTGGAAGACATCCTGCATCTGTTGTTGTTTTTTTATTTTGTAGGGTGCAAAGATTTTGTTTTATTATTGTGGATGAACTAAAAAATGATGCACATATTTGTCTTACATGACCATCTGTGCGTCACTCCTTAAGATATCATCTTGTCTAAAGAAAGAACTTAGCATCTAACTATCTAACTATCCAGACCAAAATGACTACTGGAATTTTTGACTGGGTTGTGTTCGTGCACAAGAGGGATGTTGACATTTAATTAACTACAGCTCATCCTCCTTGTAACGCTGTGCTTGGGGTCCAAAGAATCGCATCGCGTTATAAGCGGGTCGCGTTAGAAATAATGTACAATTATTAGTGTACAATGTACAATTGTATGCATTGTACAATAAAGTATTTAAGATACTAATAACCGTGTTGCAAAGTATTCATAAATACGTAAATTGGGAGCCACACTTGCATTGCGTTATAAGCAGATTCGCGTTGTAACGGATCGCGTTATAACGGGGTTGCCATTTTGACAGCAATGCTATTGTCACAACTCTCACTATGCAGCATGTGACCGTGTTCTTGACTGTTCTTTCATACTTCAGAGAGCCTTATAGAAAGCATAATTATTTCTGAACATCGGAAGGAAGCATAGGGAAGAATTCTGGCAAAGGTGGATTCGATCAAACCTGCACATATAGTTAATCCGGATCTTTGCAAAGTTGCAAAAAAAAGCACTTGTCTTATTGCATGTAAGAGTCTGAATGCTCTTTAGTTACTGTGACTACAAAACAACAGCAAGTTGCTTCCCTGTGTCATCCTTGTAAGACAGATATTGTGGTTGCTTAGTTAAAAATAGGGCTTTGTGTGACTAACTGCTGTATAACAGTAGTGATAAAGTGACAGTCATCTTATTTCATAAGAACAACACCGAACACCTTCAAACAGATGTGTAGTGGTGCTTGTCCTTGTGACACGCACGTTACTATCACCTTAGAATGAAAATAACCCAGACATTGTGAGCTGTAGAACTAGGACATCTGTTGTGTAGCCCAGTTCGGAATGTGACTGCTGATTCTGTTCTACCAGAAATGATGTGTTACTGCAAGAAGGCACACTCTGTGCTTTTCTAAGTTTGGTGGGCAGTTTGTCGTGTTGGGATGCAAAGGGTATTCTTTCCTGTTGTGGTGGATGAAAGATTTGAACTATAAGAAAAAATGAATATTGATATATACCTTTTTTTTGTATGAGAAAGAGGTATGAAAAAGTTACCGTTACTGTTAGTTGTTGTGTAGTATTAAAATAGAAAGGGCATTCATCATCTCTTCTGTCATAATTTAAAACGTCATCTTTTCTAGCCCTTTTTAATTAGGTTGTGCTATAAGTGTTTATATTATAATGTCAAAAACAATGTGTGAATAGGGTATTCACACTACTGTAAGTCTTTCAGAGATGCACTCAGTGTATATCAGTAATCAATGGTTTACGTAGGACTCGGTGAGTCTAGGGACACCAATGTCTCTGCAGTATCAATATCTAATATATGGCCCTTAGAGTATAGATCACAAATGACAAGTAGTGTGCCACACTATTACCAATAAAAATGAAAACAATAATATTTTATTTAAACAATAACAAACATCGGCGAAAGTGATTATATCTACCCGGTGAATAAATGGTTAAAAATCCCCACAAGTGAGACAGTTGCATATGTTATCATATATTGGTATATGAGGAAACCATATATTAGCACGATGACTAGTAACCGGATCAAGTGTTAGTGCAGAGTGGGTAGATACATGTGGTAATCCACAAAGTGCTAATACAGGCATACCCCGGTTTAAGGACACTCACTTTAAGTACACTCGCGAGTAAGGACATATACTGCCAATAGGCAAACGGCAGCTCACGCATGCGCCTGTCGTCACGTCCTGAACAGCAATACCAGCTCCCTATCTGTACCGAAGCTGTGTGCAAGTGGGGAGCCTGTTACACATGTGTTATTTACATCAGTTATGCACGTATACGACGATTGCAGTACAGTACATGCATCGATAAGTGGAAAAAAGGTAGTGCTTCACTTTAAGTACATTTTCGCTTTACATACATGCTCTGGTCCCATTGCGTACGTTAATGTGGGGTATGCCTGTATATGGTATACCCTTATATTACAATGCCATAACTTTGTTTGTATCCGTTTTATAATATGCATGTATAATACTAATGTTTGCTTTGAACTTGCCTAGTTGGAACGCTGACTTTATTCAAACTGACATCATTCATACTGTATGACACAGCAAAAAGTCACCTTGCCCTTTTCCTTTTGTTCTCCAGTAGTTGAAACCAAGCTTGAATAACCCGTCATGCTGCATTGAAGACTCGGTTAGCTCAAATATCAGTGGATAGGTGTAAAGAATGATGGCAGACTTTAAAGAGGCAATCCTTCCACTCCCCTCTCATTTTTTTTTAATACAGAATTGAAGCAGAGGGTCTCCGAATCTGAATCCCATTAATTTCAGCTCCTGGACCCCATGGTTCTGGAGGTACTAATTTCTGTAGTGGGTGCCGGTAGCCACTCCAGGGTTCAATATATGGCTGCTTTTCAAAGCTAGGTAAGAAAACGAGTCAGGGCACTGCGGATTTCCTCGAAAAAGAATTTATTGAGCCAACAACACAGGCGACATTTTCACTACTCTAGCAGCCTTTTTCAAGTAGAACAGTCGAAACGTCACCTGTGTTGTTGGCTCAATAAATGTATTTTTTGAGGAAATCCGCATTGCCCTGACTTGTTTTCTTATCTGGATCTAACTTAGGATCAATAACAGGTTTTCCCTGGTCTCGGGAGCACCAGTAAAAGTTTCGCATTTATTTATTTTTTGGTGTGCAGCAATTTTGTCTATATTTTGCTTTTCAAAGCTGCCAGGCCCTGCGGGCCAATAGGAAGCTGTGACGTCACCCAGTGTGGCTTCCTATTGGCCCATGTGCCCAGAGGGCTTTAAACGGCAGGAAATACTGGCACCCCCTTGAGAGGTAAGTATCTCCGGAAGCAGGGGGTCCCTGGAGTTGAAATTAACGGGGTTCAGCTCTGGAGACCCCCACTTCAAACCTGTATTAAAAAAAAAAAATAAACACCCCGGGTTGGATTGCTCCTTTATTAAGTCCAAGGTGCAATTGAAAACCTCATTTACGGCTACCTAAAGATAATAGGTTATTGTTTTATAGGCTCCTATATGTAGGTGAGTCTTTCTTACATTTTTATATAGCTTACATTTTAATATCTATCACAAAAAGAAACAGGGTTTGTCTTTAGCACTCATTGATTACAAATCTATTGAAAGCATTATTTGTACAAAACTGCAGACATGATCATAAAACAAAAACTATGCACGGGTCTGGAGAGAGATGATTCTACTCCTTGCTTCAGCTAAATTGCTCACCTTCTGGATTTGTACATTAATAAACTCCACAAACTTCACACAATTTCTGTCAACGAAGCCGACATTGCACTCGAGAAAAGGTCAGTATATTTCTGGCTAACAAGTACAGTGCTATTTGAACATATGTCTGTTACACTTTGTACTGTATTAATCACAATCTTATTATGCTGATATACTACTAGATGTAGTGAACTATTTGTAACCCCACCTTGCCTGGCCCCTAGCGAGTTTTCATCGTATAGTTTATATATTTGGCTTCCTCAGTGTACCTTATCAGGGTGCAGCCGGGTGGTGATGGTGAAAGGATGGGCGTCAGGGACTTTGTAGGTATGAACAAGGTGGTCTTTATTTACATTACATAGTAATATAGCTTCTTCTGCAGATACATTACTGCATTTCTGGAGAGCCACATTCCTTGAACAGTTGGTTGGTTGCTTGGCTATATATCATCCTATGGCATTCATATTCTATTACTTCCAGGGTCCATACCTTGGGCTACACTTCCCTATCTTTTCTAAGGAGGCCTTGATCTTTGCTCTCTGCCCTGCCCATCCCATATGCATGCTTCAGTGCTGAGGTGGCAGGGGTAGATCCTTTTAAGTGTGCCCCACTCATTATTCCCTGGGGATGCGCACCATAGGAATGAGTCAAAGGGGCTTCAAATTACTACTTCTTCATGCAAGTCCCAGAGCTACTATTTGGGTAACCCCTAGGGGACACAGGCCTCTCGCCTGGAAGCCTGTACTGCTCTGCTTCTCTCATTCTAGGGAGCCTTACTACAAAGGGTACTTCCCTATCTGTGAAACAAAGACGGGGATGCCTACCCTGTGCTACTTATTTACATTTTCTATATACAGGTGAGACCCCTCCACTGTCTCCCCTCCTATTTATAACCTCTCTCCCACTCCCTGTCTCTAAACAGAAATGACCCAGCATATTTCAGAAGCAGTGTGTGGCCAGGTCCCTGCCTGGTCACTTTCAACATACTATCTGAGGCGGCAGGTGTTCAATATCTAACTCCTTGAACCCCTTACACCCACATGGAAATCCCAAAAGGGGGGTTTCACTCCTATATGAGAGTTATGGGTAAATTATGATTTACAGTAAAATAAAGTGAATCACTGGGATTTATAGACTTGCATTAAATTTGAAGCCTTAAAAGAGCGTTATTCTGTCAGCAAAACTAAAAGAAGTCACCATGGTTAGAACGCATTTTGACTAATAATGCCACCTGGCAAAGCTGACTACAAACTATGCGAATGCTCTACCATATCTTGTGACGTCTATGGAGAAAAACATCTATCTGTGCATAAAAGATACTACAATGATCTTGCGTCTGTTTCTTTTTGTGATACAGTAGTTCTACATTATGTTCTGTGCACCGCTTTATATACAAAATGTTCTTTTTGATGGCTGTTATTGGAGGTACTTGAACTATGCTTCTTGTCCTTGTTTGTTTGGGAATTTTAATATCACTTTGCATATTATTATTTGAAAATGTTCTTTCTCCAACCTTACAAGAAGAGAGGCTACGCAAGGCACAACAGATTTTCCAAATAATCTAATTTATTAAGCCAAACAGAAACTCAACGTTTCGACCTAATGGCCTTTTCAAGTGCCATTATACCTCACTTGAAAAAGACCATTATGTCGAAACGTTGTGTTTCTGTTTGGCTTAATAAATGAGGTTATTTGGAAAATCCGTTGTGCCTTGCGTAGCCTCCCTTCTTGTACTGTTGGATCAGCTGCAGTCTCTTATCCAGACGCAGGAGCACCGGTAATTACATTATATTTATTCTTTATTGGGTGTGCAGCATTTACCATTTTTCATATTGACTTTCTCCAACCTACCAATCAGTAAAATGTTTTTATTTTTCCTACGGGGAAAAAAAAAAGAAAGCGTTCAGAAACGTGTCACAGCTAATAAAAAGCCAAACCTTATTTACTATTCGCTATAATTTCTTGGAAATAGAACTCTTACCTGTAAATAATTATATATTTTTTGCCATTTTTAACATGGGGGTGAAGCAGGGGTTCTCCATTCATTTCAGCTTCGGGTACCCCCTGCTTCCAGATACTTACCGCAGTTGGGGGTGCCGGTCGCCGCTTCGCTAGGCTGTCAGGGATCCCGTAATGGCCGCATTTCAAAGCTCCCGCCTCCTGCGGGCCGAAGCCATGACACCATCCCTTCCTAGTGGCCCGCGTGACGCGGGAGCTTTAGACTTTGCAGAGATACCGGCGCCCCTTTTGGAGGTCTGTATCTCAGGAAGCAGGTGGTCCCTGAGCTGAAATGAATGGGGGTAGCCACTGCTTCAAACCTATGTTACAAAATAATAAATGAAAAAAGCGCACAAATTGCTCATTTTAAGGGGTGATTGTAGTAGGGGCAGGCCCTTTTTTCTTTTAAACTTTTATTTTTATTTAGTTTGTTTGAGCGTGACAATTTTCATGGAAAAAGGAGAGTAAGGATAAATAAAACAAAATATGCAATTAAATGAAGGCATCTTAATTTCACAGAAGATCTATACATATATATCAGATTTGACACTGGACAATTCTCATTGTTCTAAAAGAATCCAATAAAGCGGTTTAAAAACAGCCATCCAGTCATTGAATGTATTGTGTGTGAAGTACCACAGCAGTGTCCTAGTTCGAGATATTTATTGCTTATCCACTGATAGTCCATCCAAGGTCCCTCCATTGGGACTTTTCCAAGGGTCTCTGGCCAGCTTTACTGGCAACTCACATAACCCCTCGTTTTTTTTTATTCTTGCATAAAATCCAAGGAAAAGCAATATATACACAAACTGCTATTGATAATATGCTAGTGACTTAAAATAGAATTGCTTGTTTGAGGGGGGAAATGTAACCTGTCTGATGTGAACATTATGCAGTACATTGTACTAAGCGTCTTTATAATTCCCCTGTCTCATGGTTATTTATTTGCCTTAGAGAAGAGAGACCACAGAGGAGTCTAACCTATGTACCCAGATGTTGTCGCCTGTTCGCGTGGCCCCTGCTGTCCCCCTCCCCACATAGTGATTACCAGCAGGAGGCGCTCTTACAGAATAGCTCCCTTATTGGTTTTTGGAAGGTGTTAAAGAGCATGAGGGAGAGGACAGTGGGAGTGAGCAGCTGTACATGGCGTTCCCCTGCCAGAAAAGTATAGCCGCACCCAGGATTTTCTTCCTATTGCAGCATTTTAACTTTCAGAAGAATCCCCAACAAATAATGCTGTTAGAAGTTTCTATTTCACTAATAAAGCATCCAACTGAGCATTATTATAGATTACAGCAGCGGTGTGCGCAAACTGGGGGGTGCGCCCCCCAGGGGGCGCTAGATTTTCTGGGGGGGGGGCGCGACAGTTATAGAGGTCCCGTGCTCTCCCCCCAGGCATTTAAATTAATTGCCGGGGGACCGTGCGAGGCCTCTATAACCTCTGGTAACCCGACGTCAAATGACGCCGCAGGGTCACGTGACATCACATTACCATGGCAACATGATGTCACATGACACTGCGCATCATTTGACGCCAGGGGCGCGAGGCACTGAGGAGAGCAGACAGGGGTGCACACGGGGAGAAGTTTGTGCACCCCTGGATTACAGCATAGTGTCAGAGCAAAATAGCTCTTAGCTCTTAGCTTAGATGTGCCTTTCAATTTGTATTCTCTCCTAACCCTTCATCAGGATAGTATCTAAATAACTTTTAAAGCTACAGTTCAAACAATATGTGGTTTTTTTTGTTGTAATAAATCAGTTCTATACTATGAGAAAATACGTGTAGCATTTAAAAAATAAATGAAAAAATAAATAATTTTAAAGACATTTTTAATGTAGTCTAATGTAACAAGCAATTTTTGTTCCTATAGCAACCATTTACAAAGTCACATCCCCTTCCCGTTCAGAAACCTTTTTGAGCCCTGCCCTCTCTAGCAGTGAACCAATTGAATCTAGTGCCTGCCTGGTCACATGATCTCCCTCACAGAACTTTGGCTGTCAGTGCAGCAGAAGAGAACCTAAGATGCATTTAGTGAACCCCCAGCCGAATTTCAGTGATCGATTACAGGAGAACGGATCGACCAGCAACTTAGCTAATCACTTGTCAGTGTATAGATTGTATTGATGCACATATTGAATGGGGGGAGGGAAAACCCATAAAAAAAGGACAGCTTGAACTGCAGCTTTAAGGGAAGCATGAATGGAAATCATTCCCTACATTAGCGTTATTGCAGACTCATTACTGCCAATTCTTTCTATATGGCGCATTATAGTTGTTGTATTTGTGATGAAAATGCACCAAGAATGTTCTAAGTAATCAATATATTTTTCTTCTTCCTTTTTTCAAGAATGACAGAAGATATGAAGTTAACAGACTTAGAACTTGGTAAAATTGCAAACAGTATACAGGAGCTACTTTATAGTGCCTCCGACATCTGCCATGACCGCTGTGTTAAGTTTCTGCTGGCAAGGTCCAAGGTAAAGGACAAAGCTCCACAGTGTTCGTGTGTGTGTCCTGGTTTATACGGTGCAATATCTCATCCTCTAATGAAGGAAGAAAATCTCTTTAGAAACCATGTAATGCAAACTCTTCATAATATGCTTACACAAATAGGCAAAATATACTTCAGAATTCAGATTTGTTTGTAACCATTGCCACTGAGGCAGCTCATTAATTTCTCAGTGTTGATCGAAATAAACCATGTTTTTAGGCCCCAATTGACCCCTTTTGAATCTCCTGTTGAGTAGGACTAGACTTGCATTTAAATATATATACAGAAAGCCACATTATTTGCTTCTTTGTGAGTCATGTTATGGTGGATTTCAGACAAAAAAAAAAATCCAGGACAACATTTGTCAACATCCAAAGGTGGTATATACTAGCTGCATGATGTCTTGAAGGGGATTTTTTAATGCAAATTTGTGATCTTTTTTTAAAATTTAAATTACAAAAGGAAAAAAAAGATCTGTTTTGAAATCTTTGAAAGCAATGTTGACGAGAGATACTCCAACCAGATTAGTGAGATCCAGCAGGCCTGTCATGGCTGCGAAAGGAACATGTCATTCTGGCTCTAGAAATGCCATTTTCCATTGCTGCTTCCAAATTCAATACACCTCTAACTGTGAGAGATCACTCTAAATCTTATCTAAATCAAACAGTGTTACAAGAAAACAGGGAGGCTGAACTATTCTGGCAATGTGTAATCCTCCTCCCCCTATCCCCCCCAAGAAAAACTTCTACAATAGCTGTTTGTACAACAGAAAACCAATAAAATACAAGCATTTGCACTAGCCTTTGAGAGATCAGATTCATCAAAAAAATGTCGCTCTTCGGCTTAGGTCGTCACACAGATTTCCCAACAACTGAAATGCCCTGATGCGTTTTGCAAGTAACCGCTTCCTTGTCGGCTTAACTCATCAGTTTTGGAATTGATCCTCTCATGGGTTACAAGAGAATAGGGAGGTAAAACTTAACCAGTCTTTCATAGTCTTAACTCTTATGAGAGACACTAATTTCATCAGCTAAAAGTAAGCCAACCACAAGATAAGCAATATATTTTCAGGGTTTATTGGGGTGACCGTATTGTGATGGCTTTTCTGAAGATATGTCCCTCTGAGTTATCGACGAATGACTCTTTTTTTTTTTTAAAACATTTTTATTATCAGGATGGGTTTCTTGAGAAGCTGACTTCCTCTGAGTTTGTGACCCTCTCACGTTCAGTGGAAGCCTTTGTCTTGGACACTGAGAAGATCTGTGGTAGACGAAGCACATCGTTGCGAGGAGCTCTTCAAAGCCAAGCAAACAAATTTGTAAACCGGTTTCATGAAGAAAGAAAAACAAAACTGAGGTAAAACACTTTGCTCCTTTAAGGGCTGTAAAATTGTAAAATACCAATCTAAACTGGTTTATTTATTTATTTTTAACATGGAATCGAAGTAGGGGGTCTCCGGAGCTGAACCCCGTTGATTTCAGGTCCGGGTACTCCTTGCTTCCACATTTACTTACCTCCAAAGGGAGTGCCATTATCTCCTGCAGTTTAAAGCTCCCGCATCTCATGGGCCAATAGGGAACCGCACCAGGTGATGTCACAGCTTCCTATTGGACCCTGGAGTGGTTACCGGGACCTGCTACAGAGGTAAGTATATCCGGAAGCAGGCGGTCCCCGGAGCTGAAATTAACGGGGTTCGACTCCAGAGACCCCCCTGCTTCAATCCGGTATTTAAAAAAATGCAACACAACATAGATTGTGACTAACAGGTCCCTAAAATATGCACTCAATGTGGAAGAATTCAATGTGTCTGGGATTCAGATATCCCTCAGGACCGGAATACGTGGTGAATCGCCCCCACAAAAATGTCTGGAAAAAAATGGCCAGGATTGCCGCTTTAACATATTTACTAAATGTAGCCTTAGGCTAAGGCCCCGCTCCCTCAGTCAGCGCGCCCGCACTGCAGACAGGCGCGGCGCTGACAGACACAGACCGCGATATGCGGTCTGTAGGGAGCCGAGAGATTGAGAGGGGCGGGAGTGGGAGGGAGGGAGGGGGGCGGGCTCTGATCGTGGTGCCGTCCACCCCCGCACACACATACATATACACGCACACGCACACGCACACGCACACACATACATACACACACACATACATACACACACACATACATACACACACACATACACACACACACACTTTAATAATTACACAAAGCTCCTTCCCTGCTCCCCGCCCAAGGCGCCTCCCACCTAGCTCCTTCCCTCCCCTCGGGTTCGCAGCCTTAGAGATCTTACAAAATACATCTGTTGATGCGTATATTGTACGTACTTAGCCCAATCTTGTAAGGTGCACTAATTTGCATGGTTATGTATTGAAATAGAATCATATAGTCACATAATTTGTCCTCTTTCGTATGAAGGTGTGTTTAAAATGAAGATTGAATTACATTTATCCTTAATAGTTTTAACAGTTTTGTTACGGCAGGCTGTACAAAATATTTGGCCACGAGACAGATTGCAAACTGCTTTAAGAGCGCCAGTGGTGAATTAGTTCACAAACCGCTACATCTGGGTACCATTCAAAACTGTGACACGATTTCTGTCTCACGTTGTTTTGGAGATAACTATCCTTCACCTAAGACTCTCTTTATTAGTCTCTTTGTAAAATATCACGTGCATTAACTGTATACCTCCAGAAATTATATGATGTGTATTTAGATATATCTATATATCTATCTATATGTGTGTGTGTATATTAGACTACATACCGTGTATATTATACCGTCTAGTGCAATATAATATTCATAGTTGCATATAATATTCATATACTGTACATAAGTCTGAAATGTATTGGTGGGCATCTTTTATGTTGTGAGCATCTGACTGTTGGTTGAAGCAGCACTTATCAATGCACAAACACTCCATATGTTCTGTACTTATGCTGGCACGCCGGAAATGTTCCGCAAGATAACATTCCTTAAAATGTTTTGTTCCCTTCAGCCTCTTGCTAGATAACGAGCGCTGGAAGCAGGCAGATGTCCCCGCTGAATTCCAAGACCTGGTAGATTCTATAACAGATGGCAAAATTAGTTTACCTGAAAAGAAATCTGGATGTAAGTTCTTATGTACATATATTAAATCAAGTTTTCCGCAGAGCTCGCATGAAGTGGGATGGTGCGGCAGGGAGCAGCAGCATGGACAAAGTATTATTATCTGTCTTGCAATAGCTCTTGTCTTAACCCTTTCCACGGCCCCTCCGTCACACTGAGGTCACGTGACTGCGGCGGCCATTTTGAAGGCCACTTAAGAGGTGGGATCCTCCTCCGTTTTCTCACTAGTTAAATTGCATCCTGCGCTCAGTGGGAAACGAGGAAAAAACAAGCCCATTGAGCAGGACGTAGTCGCTGGATCGTGAGGTCCCTGGGGTGCCTGTCCCCATGAAATCGTAACTATGCCCTGGGACACTCCGAGGGTTAAAGCATAATTACAGCATAGACCTTTTGCAAAAGAGATCCAATGAACTTTCTACCTTTATTTAACATAAACAGATTATCTTGCAATCTGACACACGTACCATTGTGTTTACATCACCACCGATATGTTTGAAAAGCCAGTCCCTCCGACGACCAAAGTGAACGAAGAGCAGGAACGTGTTTAATAGAATCTTAGACAAAGGACTGTGATTGGCTGAAAACTGCCATTGATTTGAATGCCGGCGGCACATGGAATACACTACATCAAAGAACTTACAATCTAATTTCCATATGAAAATCTGTGCTAAGTCCAAGTATAAATAATATAGAAAAGGAAACTTGTTAATGATAAGGATCGACACTTATAAATAAATATGACTAGTGACGGCACATATATACAAATGTCTTCCCTTGAGGTAGCAGGAACAGTCGATGGGGTAAATGTTATAAAAAAAAAAAAAAGGTACAACTGATTAGCGTGTGGTATATAGGGGACTTCAGAGGTTAGTAGAATGGGAATTCCTGAAGCTTCTCTGGATAATGACCATATCCAAAATGAGACTTAAAGAGAAAGAAGGGGAGAAGTGCATGCTCCCATAGCGTAATACGTACTTTTAATAGAAAAAAATGGTTAAAACAGGTGAAATGCACTTCATCACGGTGTACATTAGGTTGCCATTAGCAACAGAATGCATTGGGAACTCCGGCGCCCTGAGTCAGGACGCTGGAACGTAGTCTTCTCGGGTAAGGTGGACAGAGGCGGGATGCAGAACGGGAACTGGACGAACGCTGCCTGATGTTTGGAATCTCCGCCTGGAACCATAGAGTTACCTCAAATAAGCTGTTTATTCCTCTCACCTTTGTGAGTGCATATCATATGTTTTAACTATTTCTTCTATTAAAAGAACATATTACACTATGAGAGCATGCGCTTCTCTTCTGCTTTGTCTTTACATCTAATTTCCACGCCTGAGGATTAAGTAAATAAGTATTTTAAATCTCCAACCAATCAACGTATAATCTGTTCGGGGGGGGGGGGGGTTGTCTCCTACTCATCTAATATCAATGATGACCCCGTATCAACTGTACTGCTGTGAAACATTCTCTGTCAATGACCTTTTGATATATTAGTAAATTGTTATCATTTTCTCTTAGATTACTCTTTTCTAAGGAAGAACAATCCTAATTGTATAGTCTTAGTATTAATATAATGAATTAATTAGTTAACGAAGGTGATGCCTGCCAGATGTAGGAACTTCTCCATTGGATTGTTCAGTTGGACGGGTTTCTAAATTCAGAATTCTCACATTTGACTTCCTGTAGCCATGATAGTAACTTATTTTCCCATTTCTAGGTGCAGAAGAAAGGAAACCAACAGACGTCCTTACAGTTGATGGTCAAAAGTATGCTGTAATTGGGTAAGCTGTTATTTAAAACGATATGTTAAATCATTCGGTAACGTATTAAAATTGGGTTATATAAACTGTTTCAACCTCTCTCCAACACTTTTATTTCTTTGTAGGACTGTCCTGCTTTTGATAAGAATAATTCTGGAGTACTGCAGCTGTGTAGACGACATACCTTCTATAACCACGGACATGCTGACACGCCTGTCTGATCTATTAAAGGTGCAACATATTTTGTAGTGTTGATTCTTTAGGGTCAAGAACCTTCTCTTGGCAAATGTCTGTACTTAAGGTTTTTACAGCTGCGGTTTGATCAATAACGTGCTACCCCCATATCTTTTGAGTTTCATAGCGACACCTTTGTTTCCATGAATTTGTTTGGCTGCATATTTAGTAAACGTGTACAAGCCTCTCTGGCCACCGCTGCTTTTGTGAACCATGCTTTCCCCATGTATGTCACCTATTTCTAAACCAAAACTGTTCTCTAGAAAGGTCTAATACCAGGAAAGAAATGTATTTTTGTGTGCTTAGTCATAGCTGGTGCTTCTTTGGAATAAATAGGTTGTGCACAAGTATTTCCTCCTCACTGAACTTTTGTAAAATGGGGTAAAGGTGTTGCCATAAATAAGCATTTCATGAAAAGAATTTGATTTAAAGATAATGCAGACAATGTAGCAAATATTTGTTGAAACAAATGTCAAATATGTACAGTAAGTTCAGCGGTCGCTGCAGATTTCTGCCCAGATGTGTGTTGGGGACAACATAATAATAATAATAATAAAACCGGGCTTTCTCTAGCACTAAATTCCTTCTTTTCTGATCTTAGATTTCATCTTCATAATTGATTGCAAAGTGCGCTCCACCTTGAATACAACGTTTAATGACTTTGTGTTTCTGTAATTTAAACACCGCAAATAATCCGTTGCTTAAAATGTAGATGCAATATAAAATTCTGGTGGGACTTGATTTGTTCTTCCAGTTTTGTTCCAAAGATTAAGAAACTGCCATGCAATTAAGGTTATGGACTGTGAGACAAAAAGATAAGCCAGCTTTTGACAAATTTGACTATTCACAAAGTACAGTACAAAGTTCAAACCACAGTTTTCTGTGACCGTTAAAGACAGTGGTGGCCAATATATTCTCCACCAACCACGTGGTGAATAGGTCAATGAATGGTGGCGAGAAAGTATCCTTTTAAGGGGATACACTGGGGCTCAAGGGATGGGATACACTGTAGTCTGTGTTAGAACCTGGATACATAATAGTATCAGTTCTTCACTGGTATATAGAGCAGGGTTTCCCAAACTTTTTTTTCCGTGACCCGGTTATTTTTTAACTTCTTTTTCGTGACCCACTAAAAATGTTATCGCCTATAGGGCCTGCACAGACACACACACAGCCACTGATATACACACACACACAGACACACACACACACACAGCCGCTGATACACACACACACAGCCACTGATATACACACACACGCGCGCACAGCCACTGACACACGCAGCCACTGACACACACACTGATACACACACAGAGCCACTGATACACACACACACGCAGCCACTGACACACACCCAGCCACTGACACACACGCAGCCACACAGACACTGCTACACACACACACTGATACACACACACAGAGACACTGCTACACACATAGAGACACTGCTACACACACAGAGACACTGCTACACACACACACACACACACAAACACTGATACACACACACACAGACACTGATATACACACACTTACACTGATACTGATACACACAGACACTGATTCACACACAGACACACACACACACTGATACAGATACACACAGATATACACACACACAGACACTGATACACACACACACTCACTCTCCCCTATACGCACACAGACACAAACAGTGAATTACAGGCAACGACGGATGTGAGTGACTGGAGGGGGGGGCAGGGACACTTGGGTGGGTGGGAGGGAGGGGGCCAGAGGCACTTGGGTGGGTGGGTGGGAGGGAGGGGGCCAGGGACACTTGGGAGGGTGGGGGCCAGGGACACTTGGGTGGGTGGGAGGGGGGCAGGGACACTTGGGTGGGTGGGAGGGGGCCAGGGACACTTGGGTGGGTGGGAGTGAGGGGGCCAGGGACACTTTGGGGGCCAGGGACACTTGGGTGGGTGGGAGGGAGGGGGCCAGGGACACTTGGGTGGGTGGAAGGGAGGGGGCCAGGGACACTTTAGGGGGCCAGGGACACTTGGGTGGGAGGGAGGGGGCCAGGGACACTTGGGTGGGTGGGAGGGGGCCAGGGACACTTGGGTTTGGCCAGGGACACTTGGGTTTGGCCAGGGACACTTTTGGGAAGGAGGGTGGCCAGGGACACTTGGGTGGGTGGGAGGGGGCCGGCCAGGGACACTTGGGTGGGTGGGAGGGGGCCAGGGACACTTGGGTGGGAGGCAGTGACTGGGTGGGGTGACTTACCTTGCCGCCGGACGCTTTCCCCTGCTGCCCCCGATATCCCCTGCTGCCCGGGATGGGAGGTGGGCTTGGGGGCACGGGAGGTGGGCTCGGGATGGGGTGCTACGGGAGGTGAGCTCGGGAAGCTGGCCGCGGGGGGAAGCAGGCCGCAGTAGGAGCTTGTACTTCCACCCTCCCCCATGTAACGTGCTGGCCGCAGAGGAGCTGGTACGTCCTCCTCCGTCCCACGTTGGGAGCGGGGGGGAGGAAGGGAGCGGTCCCTGCTTGCCCTGCGCAAGCGCGCGGGACCGCAGGGGGAATTGCCGCCATTGTTTTTTAACTTGAGCGGGGGGGACGGGAGACACCGCGCGGCCAGCCTCGCTGCGACCCGGCAATTTTGGTGCCGTGGCCCGGTGCCGGGTCGCGACCCACCATTTGGGAAACGCTGATATAGAGTATCAGCTTTGCTCATATGATGGAGGATGTTACTAGGCTGGACCCTAGTTCTACCTAGAGCCTGCAATGATTCAACCATATGCCAGTAACTGAACAAACCTCCTTACAATAAAAGAATCTCCATTGTGAATGAGATATTTACTCACTATGAGATGTCTTGTTGCGTCCACAGTTTCAAACTTGCAGGGCATCGGTCTCCAAAGGCGTGCGTTGCATGAAGTAACCACAGGAAAAAACTTGGCACAAAGCCGAAAGTTGCGCCGCACCACAAACAAAAACAGGTGCAGAGTGTGTAATAAAAACGATTTATTCACAACCGGAGTAACACACTGACACGTTTCACTCCCACGAGTTTTCTCAAAGCAGCTCGTGGGAGCGAAACATGTCAGTGTGTTACTCCGGTTGTGAATAAATTGTTTTTATTACACCCCCTTCACCTGTTTTTGTTTGTGATGCGGAGCAACTTTTGGCTTTGTGCCAAATTTTTTCCAATGTATGGTGGCAAAAGGGGGCATCGTGGGAGAGAGCCACGACATCTGCCGGGGGGCTCTGCTTCTCGGCGGCAATGGTGGGAGGGGGGTTGCCATCTGGCTGACAGGCGACTGTGGAGGGGACTCGGCTGCACACCGGCTGTGACTGACACGAGATTGTGGTGAATATGGAATGACGACAACCACAAGTGTGAATAGCTTTGAATTCCTATTGGACACCGCTGGTACCCATTCAGTGGTGGAGTTAAGTTCTGCATTATATTGCAGTCACTTCATGCACTAAAAGGGTAAATATTAGTGGATTGCAAACATTTTATGACACATTTTAATTGTCACATAATGGCTGAATTCACACAATGTTTATTCAGCCAAACGAACGAGTCCTTGTCAGTGGACGAAGCTCATCACTCATACTATATATCCCATTTTCAAAAGGGTTATATCAGCAGAAAATAAACATTTGTGCTAGTCATGCTATTCAATGAAAACTAGTTTGACGTTTCCCCCTCTTGTCTCTCTCTGCATTAGTACTTTAATTCACGGAGTTGCCAGTTAGTACTGGGAGCCGGAGCATTGCAAGTTGTTGGACTGAAGACTATAACCACAAAAAACCTGGGTAGGTCGTCCTCGTGGCTGTTTTAGTGCAATACAATCAAGTTAGCAATGAGATGTATTTAAATAAGCGGTGTTCCGACATGACCTTGGTTTAGGCTTTACATTTAAAGAGCTGACACACTGCTGTATAGTGTATAGAATTTTTGTGAAGCATTTTCTACTTGAAAAATGAAGACTGAATATATTAGTGGGACCTCTTCCCAATGATTAGAGCCACTCGCACCCATCCTGTCATTTGAGGGGGACAAAATTCCCCGTGTCCTACACTGTGAACCCTGGCTATGTGTTGGGACTTTTTATTTATTTATTTTTCAAGTTATTTGTTCTATAAGTAACATCAACTCTGGGAACATAGAATTGCATTCAGTATCATTATACATTGCTGTTTGTTGATCTTTCAGAAATTTAGATTTGTTTATTTTTTTTACCTCCCCCAGGTTTGCTGTTTTAGTTTTGTTATTACCTCTGTCTCTGGCAGCAGAGTCTGCGATGCAATGTAATGTAAAACAACACGTAGCAGACCCTCCTGGCAGCAGAGTCTGCGATGCAATGTAATGTAAAACAACACGTAGCAGACCCTCCTGGCAGCTAAATTGGTTAAATGCAACAGTTGCTTCTATAAACAAACAGATTTCTGTAGTTGACAGTGTGCTAGGGTAAAAAGATATATTGAGGCAGATAGGTGTTTGTGTAATTGATATTGGTATTCCCCGCACCCCCCAGGTTAATTTTAACCTTCATTGGTTAATTTGTTTAATCTTTATTGGTTGTGGAATATGGGTCTACATTTTTTTTAAGATTATAATTAAAAGTTATATTGTAAAACTATATGTTGGTATACATCCATAAATGGACACTTTCTGATTTTTGTGTATAATTGCTGTGGTAGAAAAAAACTGATCTATTTTGGGAGCTCTTTGTCACACTTCTCTGCAAGATCAGTGAAGATGGACAGTGAATGAGTAAATATCCCAACTATAGATCACTCCAATAAATAAGAACGTTTTACAGATCCACGTGTCACAGCGCTGATGCCATGTATTTGTTTTACAGCTCTCTCCTCCCGTTGCTTGCAACTCATAGTACACTACATTCCCGTCATTAGGGCCCATTTTGAAGCTCGGATGCAGCCCAAGCAATATAGCATGCTTCGGCATTTCGACCACATTACCAAGGTAAGGATTTGTCTGGTGAATGGGCTTTCACTTTATTTACAGTATGAATGACTTACCCATGACTGTTATCATTTCTTTACTAACAGGACTATCATGACCACATAGCGGAGATTTCAGCGAAGCTGGTTGCGATAATGGATGGCTTGTTTGACAGGCTTCTGTCGAAGGTAATCATTGACCGAGATGATATTCTATTGCGAAGAACTGTCATGCTGGCTGACTTGAAAACACAGTAAAGATAAAATATATAAAATATATCTGCATGGCTACCACAGGTCCACAAACCTGCTACCTTCTCCCCAGTCACATCATACAGCGGTTAGGCGGCGGACAAGGATTCTGCACAGTGACGCGCACATGAGCAACCAGTGGCTGAAATACCTGCCTCTGGGTCCACTGATTCTGTACTTCCTACTTGGTGCTCACTTGAATTTCACTACTCAGAATCCTTGTCTGCAGCTTAACCACTGCGTGATGTAACAAGGGGTTAAATGAAGCAGATTTGGGAACAATTGGAAGATGTGTATGAAGATGTTGGTACCCATGGGTACTTCATAGCTGCATTTTTTCACTTTGAAAGAGTTTAGTCACTTTTTTTGCCCACCATAAAATAATTGTGTCTGGTTAAAAACACATTTCTAGTATTTTGTGCTGCTGTTTATCTTTTTGGACATAATAAGAGGGATTTCATCATCTCAACTTTGCAGCCAAATGAATGCATAGCTCTTCCATATTTTGAACCCTCAATTGTCCCTTCCTTTAGCACCTACACTGCTTTGCAATGCGTTGCTCATTCTCCTGGCAACAAAGGGGTTAGTGCAGGAACCTCTCCTGTTTTCCTTCTATTTATCCACGGCCTCATACCAGAACCGCATGGTCTCCCTAGTAATACCACCCGGAGTCATTTGGCTCAGTAAATATTCCCGTATGAAGTCACTTTTGTTTTTTGACACTGTTCACCTTCTGTTGAACAATAGAAACTCTGGGTGTTGTGGAAATGTGCCCAGACATTGCAGGGGAGTGTAGTATGTGTCTGTGAATGTCAGCTTCTTCACACACACAGACAAGAGCCGACACAGGTTCAATATAGAGTAATTTATTGATTCACTATACTGGAGGATCCTCACTAGGAAAGTCAGGGAGACTGTAACAGAGTTCTTATGCACAATAGCATACATTGGCTAACAGTGGTTGCTGGGCAGATTATAATGACATCACACAGTACACAAGGTATATTTCTCTTCTAAGAATTAAATCAAATTACAGGTCATGTTATCTATCCCAGACTGACTCCATACGTCAATTCATCTAGCGCCTAAACTGGTTCTTTAGCTGACCAAAACACGAGTGTTTGAGCAACAAGTCATAATCCATATCCCCCCCCCCCCCCCCGAGCAAAGTTCATTCTTGCAACAACATGCATACTAACATATAACCGAGAAAAAGGACATACAAAAGACAAGATGGATGCCTGTAAAAATGAATTCCACTCTCCAGAGACCCCCTCCAGTCCATATTTCACATGTGTTTACGTGGTATGGCTGGGACATCCAGTTCTAGGAAAATGTAACAACATTGGGGGAGGTAGAATTACTGCTGTAAGCCGAATTCAGGCCGACACAAAGGCAAGTGACGCTCATTTTGTCATCTCGTAATTATGAAGCAGACATGATAAAACAAGCCATCAATGAGAATAATAACCCACACACAGTGCCAAAGAAAACATGTCCTACACATAGTGATACAGCATAATGTGATATCACAGTTCTTCGATTACTAAATGTTAGGTGATGCATCTCTTTTGTTACAAGCATGAAAAGTTCCCATCAGGGAGTTTCTTCTGTAATATGATGTTATATGCAATGTACACTCATGCTATATACCGTACCAATATATTTTTTATCATAGAGTGTAATGTCATCCCACATAAATCACAGCACAAGCAAAGGGTGTTGCTTTCTTTAAACAAGCCTTCCCATGGTTTGTGCAATGAGTCTCTTCCCCACTGTAATGCTCTGGAGATGCATGTTTGTATTATTTTGGTTTTTAAGGATTACATAATTGGCTGCCATTCATTTTCATTGAAGTAACTGTTTTACTTGCTATGAGTTTCAGTACATTTTATATGAATTATAAGGAGCTGATTAAAAAAATAAAATCTGCGTGCTGCATATATTTAACAAGGATTTGTTCAGTGTTAGGGAGGATTTAAAAGTATTATAGTTTTTATGGCTACACTATACACTACATCTCTTGGCAACTGTGCCCCACACCCTGCATGTCTGAGCTCCTGCGCAAACATTAGCAAACAAAGGCATGTTTATTAAAGGCTGTCATCCCAAACTATACCCAACATCACTGCTGCATATGTAATACAAAGTCTGGTTTCCCTAAGACTAGACGCACAGAGTATGCCGCGTGTCCCTGTATTGCTGCAGAGCAATGCTTTGCCTGGCTTTGAGCGTAAAGACAGCATTTCATGAGGAAGGCCATCACCTGAAAAGGAACAATGCTACAGAATGCTACAATGACTAAATACCTCCAACCTACTAAAGTCCCCTCTGCAGAGACAATGGAGGCAAAACAGAATATAAATACAGCATCTGTAGGCTTCTAATGCCTTAAACCAGGGTGCGCTGTGAGGCGTGAGATTTTTCTGGGGGGGGGGGGGGGGGGGACGACGACGGTTGCAGAGGCCCCGCGCTCTTCCCCAAGGCATTTAAATTAAATGCCGGGGGACCGCACGAGGACTCTGCAACTCAACTTACCGAGATTCAGAGGCTTGGTGTGACGCGGTGTCATGTGACATCACGTCACATGACCCCATGGCGTCATTTAACACTGGCAAAAAAGGTATGGGGCACGAGCACTGGGGGGCGCATCAGAGTAACGCATGTGAGGGATCCTTCCAAACATATGTAAAAGAAAAGCCTAAAAGCACAGCATGGTATTACATACGGATATAAAACCTGCCCGTGCACAGACTATAATAATACATTTGATGATGGATGAACAGTTCCTGTTGCATGTAGTCTAGTTTGACATTACTATGAAGCAATTGTGTAAAAACATGGAATAATACATGTAATATTTATTTACATATGTATGTATATTTTTCTTTATATTGTGCCAAAAGTGTATTCGGCGCTTCACACAGACAATATAGTACCGGGAATTATAATACAATAAGCGCAGCATAGTCCGACAATAGGAAGGGAATCCCTGCCCCAGAGAGCTTACAATCTAAATATGTGCAATGGTAGTATTTTTAGAGATTTGCTTTTGAATCCGCATTATGTTTTAAGTCATAGGTATGCTTTAAACTTATATTTGCCTTTGTAACCTTTAAATACCTAGGTTTCTTCATGAAATATGAAGGAAAGTGACTGTATTCAGTATTTTATAGCGCATGGCATAAAACCTGCCCTCACAGGTTTTAATCATTTGATGATGAATGTACAGTTCCTGTTGCATGTATTGTTCTTGTTTGACATCAGTTAACCTCATCATTGCTGAGTGTGGCTGCTTTGCTTTTGAACCTGAAATGAAACAATGTATGTGTTCTTCCCTTGCAGTATGAGGTAATAGCCCCAGTCCCTTCAACGTGCATTAGAAATATTTGCAAGCAAATGGCCAAAATGCATGAAGCAATTTATGACCTCCTCCCTGAGGAACAAACACAAGTAAGTATTTGTTACATCTTTAAAAAAAAAAAAAAAAGACATTAACAGCGAATTACATATAACGGGTCTTCCCCCACCCAATCGCATATATGGCGTATGTAAGGGGAACCTATATGTTACCAGGTGTGGTGCGCTATACCTGTCAGGCTCACAGGAGGTCTGAGCCTCCGCTAGTGAGAGCCTGGGATGAATCCTCTGTAACGATCTTCTAATTACAGCGCCTCCACCTGTGCAGGATTCTAGGAGTATAGAATACCCCCTACACAGGACCCACATATATGAACCACATACACCAAGGTTTACTATATGGGCAGATAAAACACAATACACATACATCAACAATATGACATCAACCGTATATAACTTCAGTGTCACCCTGTAACACTACTAAGCACAACTATCCACACACCTTGCAGGGCCTTAACCCCACACAGTATTCCCAAAGTCCTTGTACCCAAAGTCCCAAGAGTCCCACAACCCCACCCACGTGTGGGACAGCGCTGCCCACTAAGATGAAGTGTATAGGTGGTGCACTTGGTGACTTGGATAATACCTGCCCGGTGCTCCTGCTACCGGGTGCGCAGATGACCTTTACTTGGAATCCCTTGCTCCAGGAGATGATCCAAGATGCCTCCGCCTCAACGGTGGGTGGCTCCCGCATGGAGTGATCCACCTTTATAATGTCTCTTATCCTTGCTAACGCAGAGGATGTTATACCTTCACGCAGTTCACCTAAACAGCAATTCACCTTCACAGCAATTGCCAGTATAGTTACGTTTCCTGGCTGGACCCTCACTTGTCTAGGTTCTACAGGACTGTCCCTAGTCTAAGGGGAGTCCCTGTAGTAACCACAAGCTGAGGTGAGTAGGGCCTAGCTGGGGCCTAAGGGGAGACTTCTGGCCTAGTGCATGAGGCTACTTTCCTCCCTGCACAAACACACCCTCCCCTCTCTGTGTCCCAGCTCCTAACTGACAATCCCTGTCTTCACACAACATTGTTACAACTTTGCAGCATGAGAATCTGTCAGCCTTAGGCTGCGTCCATAGATGGACCAGCCGTGCTGAGGCGTGCGGACGCTCCGCGCTGAGCCCCTGCATCCTCAATGAGGATGCCTTGAGAGGGGGCTCACGCGAGCGTCCGCAGGCGTGCGGAGGTGTTGGAGGTTTCAGCCGAGCGCCAAGCTGTTTTTCAGCACGCTGTCGGCTGAAAACCTCCACTCACTGCACAGCAGCGTCAACGTCACGGCGCCGTGACGTCGGCGTCGTGACATTGACGTCAGTGCGTCGCGGGCGATTGGCCCAGCGACGTCACTGCCCCGCCTCCAACCACCTCCCCCCGGCTCCCTTCGCGCACGCTGGCTCGTCTGCAAGTCCGTGCAATCGTGGTGACTGAAGCAGGCGAGCCTCAGCGTTAGCGCGCCTCCGCTCTCCCCACACCTCTATGGCCCGGGCCTTAGGCCTCGTTCAGGGTGCCAGAGGCAGGAGTTGGAGGGAGGGCGGCAGTCTGCCGGGCGATGTGTGTTCATCCTCCCCAGCAGACTTTTTCAGGAGTTGAGGAGGCGGGGAGGGGGCAGGCTACAGACGGGAGCTTAGGGATCCAAGTTGCAGTCTTGAAATCATTCTCAAGAATGATTTCATTGGCTGCCTAGGTCCCAGTGACGCTGCTGCAGCTTCAAAAAACGAATTTTTTGTTTATTCAAATTGTAGCCAGCGTCAACTCCGTACTTCGGAGACAGGACAGCTGCTACCCTGACAACAAGTATTCAATTTGAATACATTGTGTCCCACGGCAGCTCGCACGTCAGCACGCCCTCCCTCCGAAGCCTGCACCCTGAACAAGGCCTTATTGGCTGTCTGGCTGCCTGTGACCAGGGTGAAAGTGCAGTCCCCAGAGGCTGCTGGGAATTGTAGTCCTTGGTGGCTCTCTTTAACATTGGGGCCGCATGCGCGCTGTGTAATGGCCGCCGCCGCTGCTAACTGCGCATGTGCGAACTGGGGGATGTCCCTGACTATGGAACGCCTCTTCTCACTCCCTGTAATGGCTGCCGTATCGCATCTGGGGCTATACTGCGCGTGCGCGAGCTTCCGCGCATGTGCGAACGCACACAAGAGGGCGCCGCCCTGTAGCTGATGTCGCCGGGAGCCCCCGGCAACGCACTTGCCCCTGCCATTCCTTGCACATAGCGTGGGGGTCTCTTTAACAGAACGCAAGCAAGGGGGACCCTGCTACATACATTTTAAAAGTGGCGACGAAATAAAGGGATAGAACTCTCAGCTGTATATGGTTGGGCGATATTGTATTGTATATTGTATTGTATTGGTTGGATATATCGGTATTTAGTAATATCACGATAACAAAATCTCCCGGAATGCCAATATGGGAGATTACCTGTTATCGCGATATTACTGGATGCCGGTGGTCAGAGGTGCAGCTTTGAAGCTGCCTCTGTGCTATCTTTCTCAGCCTCTCTCCCCCCAAGACCCCCTCCTTTCCTGCTTCTGAATGGTGACTCAGAGGGAGGGGGAGGAGCTTCGTGCAGCAGAGGGACAGAGCATGAGAGCAGCGGACTGCAGCAGGGAAAGATAGGAACTCCTCACTTTCCTTTTGTTAAGGGGGATGTTAGGTAATTGGGAGCAGTGTAAGTGAGTGATGGGATGAAGGGGATGGGAGCACTGTAGGTGAGTGATGGGATGAGGGGGATGGGAGCCGTGTAGGCGAGAGTGATGGGATGTTAGGGAGATGGGAGTAGTGTAGGTGAGGAAAGGGGAAGAGCAGACATGGAAAGGGTTTGGGAATGAAGGGCCCTTTGTTTTAGTAAACCTAAAGAAAATGTATTTATTTTGAGAACACATTTTATTTAAATTTACTAGAAAATGTTCAGACTTTTATTTTAACAAATGTATCGAGATTATATATATATTTATATATATTTATATATATTTATCGTTATCGCGATAAATGTCTTAATTTATTTTATCGTCGGGAAAAATGTTTATATCACCCAACCCTAGGATGTTCCATTGTCTCTAAGGAATGTGAACCATCTCTTGGGAGTTTCACTCAGTGTGGAGTGTAAAACCTAAGGATATGTAAACCAGAGTGTTTTCATTGATGAAAGCATGCTGCAGTGAAGCAGCCATTGGTAATGGCACATACAAGTTGTTAGAGTGAGAACAATGCTTAAGGACTGCAGTGGTCACACTAGCCAACTTTCCTTATATATCACAGAGCGTCCCTAGTGATGCACGTCCTTGACATTATATCCCCCATTTTTATTTCAGAAGAGCTTTGGCTACAGTCTGGGATTTGAAAATAGTAGTATTAATTAGATGAAGTTGGGTACACTGGAACTTTAGGAGAACTAAATACAAGCTTCGTACACACACTAATCATCCTATTTCTATGTTGCCAAGATAGGCACTAGCGATGTGCGAACCTTTCAAGGAAGTCGCAAACCCTGCTAAATGTGCCCCTTTTTATTTGTGAAAGAAACAGTGGCTCAGTCGGGAGTCCGATGATTCGCCAAGTTAACGTGTTTTTCAATTTCATGTAATATGTAAATTTGCGAAATTCCTTAAAATCGTGAGATTTGCTTAATGCTGATTGTTTATAGGGCACACATACTGTACCATGTTTTGCTCACTGTCTGACGATATTTAGCGGAAAGCTAACTAATTTGATTACATTATTAGCCCTTTGAGGCCTGGGGAAATGTGTCACAGAGAAACTAATACGGGGAGAATACTTAAAATGTCGCTAATGTCTTTTGACAGATTCACAGATCTCTAAATAAAACAATATTATTTTGTATGCTGTAAATGTCACGTTGTTGATGGTGATCTCTGTCTCTCTCTCCCTCACATTGCTACAGGCGCTGTTCCTCAGAATACATACAAGCTACAAACTTCATTTAAAGAATCAATTGTGCCACCTAAATGTCACAAATGACGGGGGACCACAGCATGGGTATGTAAAGCCGTTTTTAACAGTAAATCTGAGTAATATTGGTTCTGTGTGTCCATAACAGAGTGGAATTCACGGCTTCATTGGCTGAGCGGTGATCAACAGAAATTAATTTTCTCGATAGTAGATATTGAAAATGTCGGTTATTATCCTTTTTACTTTGAATTGACCAGTTTATGGTAATAATAATCACCTCTATTTTCCTTCCCACTTCATATCTCCTTCCCCAAATTTTAACCCAGTTGCTGCCAGACCCGTTACTGCAAAGGTGTTAATAATTAAGTAATAACCCTGTCTCCTACAGTATGTGTTGGTTATTTAAGCATTACCTTGTATAGTATACACTATATACAGTACATACCGATTAAGTTCCAATTTAAAAAAAAAATCTGCACACATCTCACTCAATTGAAATACATTCCAATTCCCTTTGGAATGCAAATTATTTGATTGGAAAACACAGAAAATGTATTTATCCAACAAATTGTTGGGAAGGTACAGTATTACAAAGCTGTGCTACAATGTATAGCAACATGAGCATATTACCATGCGGGGCTGCTCTCTCAAAACAAATCTTTTCTGTTTGTAGATTGGTCGCAGCAGATGTTGCATTTTACACTGGAAATGTCCAAGCACTGAAAGGTCTTAAAGAACTGGATCTAAACATGGGTGAAATTTGGGAGCAGAAGAGGTGATGTCTAACCAAAAAAAGACAAGTTAAAAACTCAGTGACTTCAACCCGGACAGGAAGTCTTTGCTTACAAGTGAAATTCCTAAGTGCAGGTCAATGGCTGGAGAGCAATCTTGACTCCGGAAACTGGATCAGCCTGACCGTCAGGGAATGTCCTTAATAACATAGTCCAGCGGAGCACAAATCATCTGCTCGATGTACAACTTTTTCATTTTCTTTGGAAATAGGCTCAGGTTTCTTTGGACCAAATCCAAACGAGTGCATGGCTCAAACACTGCTTTCGTTAACTAAGATGCCGTGTAAATCTTTGTATTTAAAAGGAACAGAAAAAAATGCTTTGCAATTGTTTGGAATCTCTTCTATTTAGTGCAATGACCTTTTAAATTCCCCCCAGTGATGTAATGATGGTACAAATGGCATACGTTGAAAAATCAGCAAGCTATAACTCGGTGAAAAGAAATACGCTGTCATGAAAAATATTTTTTTTTTTTTTATTGCTCTCTATTAAAAAAATGAATCTGCTGATTACCTGCCGATACAACGATCGTTGGATGCTGTTAGTCTTAAGAATGAACGGGATAGAACTTTAAGGGACACCCGTTTCTCAACTGGTGCATTATTTCTCCCTTTGCCGAATAAGTTGTCTGTTTCCAACTGTATATTGTAAAGCTCTGTGTTGCTGGCCCTTTGAGCACTACAGGAGTTAAAGATGCTTGGTGGTTACTTCAAGCTTTTATCTGCCAGACTTGCTTTCAGTGTTGAAGAGTAGAGCTCATAAGTTGGGTTACCCCTGTAGCTATTGGTGCTTTAATTAGCTAGTAACTATTGGATAGTTTGGGGATAATGCTATAAACTGCTGGTATTTTGAATCAGTAATTTTGTAAAATATTCTTTTTTAAATGAAGGTATTTGTGCCTTTACTATATGTGGTGGGGCGAAAGTATTTATTTGCAGTGTCTGTGCTCTGCGTGGATATTTTCTGATTGCATTTTAAAGTAAATTTTACTTGATTGAGTGGGTTTTTTTTAACCTAGTTTTTGTTTGTTTTTAAAAAATTTGTAGTGATCAAATGGTGGGATTTCCTCCTCCCCCATCCCCCCCCCCCCCCTCCCTCCATTTTGAAATCCTTACGATTGTAGGCTTTGTATAAAATTGTAAAGTACATGTCTGGCAGTATATGTGAAATCAACAAAGCATTATTATTGTATTTTTGGTACACCTTGGAAAAGCCAACCCCATTGCTTTGCCATACATTGCTGGGCCTTCTGGCAGCAAAGTGGTTAAAAGGTGAAAATCAACAGCACTCCAGTATTAAGTGCCTGTGCATATTTTGATTTACAAGCTCCTACTGCTGATGTTCCACTCCAAAGTAAAATGAGTGCCTACCCTTGTAATTATGTACATTTGGTTTCCGATTCCTGCTGCTATGGTGTCTCTCACAAGGCTCATCAATTCATTAACCCAGGGGTTCTCAACTCCAGTCCTCGGGATATCCTAGCTTCAGCACAGGCGGCTCAATCAGTGAACAACCTGTGCTGAAACAAGGAGCCAATCAGTGGCTCTTTCAAAGACTGTGCCACCTATGCTGAAGCAGAGTTATCCTGAAAATCTGACCTGTTGGGGGCTCTTGAGGACTGGAGTTGAGAACCCCTGCATTATACCATCAAGCACAGAAGTGACCCGCTCCTTCCTATACCTTTACATTTAATAAAATGCTGTAAGAAAGAAGTGTCGCATGGTTTGAGTCTCGACAGAGTTTGCAGCGCTTGGATGGTATATAGGAGATCATCAACTTGACAAGTTTTCTTAAAATATGGAATATTTTAGTTCAGTTAAAGCAGCAGGCCCCCTGGTTTTTTTGTGGAACGTGGATTGGGGAAGCTGCCGAAGCGGTTCCTCTGACCTTCCGGTTCCGGAGATATTTAATCTTTTTTTTCTTTTCCTGCCGGCTTGATCAGAAGATGACATTGCGCTTTTCTGCCGGCCGCCGGGAAAATGTCGACCCTTATGGTTATTTTGACTCCACCACGTTAAAAAAAAACCCTGAACATCTTTTCAACTGAGGAGTAGCCATGCATCAGTTTCCGGGGACACCAACAATTTTAAAAAGTGAATCATGAAACATCTCTTACTATTCTGACTACTATGTGAGTCTTGCATGATTTTCTTCTCCTAGTGGCCGCCGTGCTGCCGCTTATCACATCATTTATCATTACAACTTTGTTGCAGCGTCCTCATGTACTGTAGGAGTCGATCCCATGTAACGCTCTGCTTTCTTTTTTTTCTGACATTAATCACTAGAGCCTAACTTTAAAAACGTGTTGAACATATCTTAAACCATGAAACAAACATTAAAAAAACTAAACTTTACCCTGTGTTATATGCCTGAGTGATGTTATTTGCACTTTATATTATTTTATTTAAATAGAAGTAGCGTTGTTAGTCCAGTTACTAATTGCAGCAGATAAAGATTGATCATACAGTATATATTAAACCAGTCACCTGAGTGTTAGACATAACTACTTCTATTTTATGTATGTACCGTACTAGTACATACAAATAAATCCCAAAATGAGTGTTTTTTCTGGAATATGACTTGTATATAAATTATAAAACAAACGTTTTACTAGGAAGTAATACATTGAGTTACCTCTCGTTTTTGAGTGTATAATAAATGACATGCTACAGTATGATGCTTTTCCGAATAGGTGACACTTGCTGCTTGTAAGCTCCTGTCTGTATCCCACGTTGACAGAGTAACATTGTGCACAGGGGGGGAGGGAAAGGTGCACTTTAACTGAGTCTGTTGTATACCAAATCCTCCACGGGCCAATTCCACTACAACCAATTATCAGACATTTATTCACACAAACTTGCAATAACCAGAACGCCAACTCCAAGGTGGAAACACTGAATGTTGTTGTGGGGACCATCATCCTTTCCTTAGACCAAGCTACTATCCCCAGTCACACTTAGGTTAAAACCCTGGACAGCCATTTAATCAGATGCCCGTGTTCCCGTTTCGCTACTGTTTTTTGTTTTTTTTCTGTTTGTTTTCATTAACATTTCCCCCGTCCGTCCTTTTCTATTTGTTTATTATTTGTAATTTATACCTTTTCTTTTCCTATTTTCCTTTTCTACAATCCCAGAAAATAAATTGATTTCCAACATTAACATATGGTCACAGGGTAAATAAAGGGGGTCTACAATCTTTCTGACTTTTTTCAGGCCGTGTTTTATTTTTTAAAATCAATTGCAGACGCCTTAATGTCAAAATATTCCGTTTGAATTTGCCACGTTGCCCTTTTACTCTGCGTTGCTGATTAATATGCAATGGGTGCCAACATTTTACCTGTTCCCACTGACCTTTGTTACACTACTCTTGGCTCTGCTTTCACTGTAGATCTGAAATACATTTGTATTTGTTGCTCTTCATCATTTATTCCATTTATAATAGAACTTTGGGTTTGAGTTGTGGTGCAGTCAGAAATAGATGTAGAGAAAGAGAACATGGTTTCACAAAACATGCTTTTAAAATAGTCCTGACACTGCAACCAATGAAGATTGGCCTCCACAGTAGGTCCGTTCCTTTGCAAAAGAGTTATGGTTCAGTAACCAAGAATATGTACAGTATAATAAAGAATTCATTGTAGGACTCCGGTACAGGTATCAGAAGGCTAAATCATAAGGAAGAAAGATGGACTTTAAAAAGTATATAAGGCTAGGTTATTCAGTCCTTTATACAGTGAAACAAATGAGCATTCCCCTGGAGAAATGATCCTCTATGTGGTATGGCAGAGATTTGTCCATCTAGCCCGAGTACTCAAAGGTATCTCTTACTGAACACACATTACAATGAATTGATCAGTGTCTGAAAAGCAGCAGGTCATGCCACAACCAGCCTTCAACACTGATCTCACAGATGGGAAAAGCATGGAGGTAGCAGCTTCCTGAAATGAATCTCTGGGATACGGACACAACAGTGCTTCCAAGCATTATGTGAGAAGCAGCATCAGGAGAACTTTCTGCTTCCTTCACAGAGACCCCAGGAAGAAGTGAAAAGCAATTTAAACACGACTCTTAGAGGGATATGTGCCAAGGCTATGTGAGGAAGGAAAGGGTATTTTAATTTATTTCACCATTTTTCCGTACGTGTGTGTGTCAAACATGACACTGCTGCCTACACCTGGTGCAGTTTGTTGGAAGCCAGAGGGTAACACCCCCATAAACTTGGCAATATTCTGGCACAGGTTGAAAAGGAGCATTTTACCCATCTCAATATAATCTGAGCATCAAGTAACTCCTAACACTCCCCAAATCAGTTTTTCACCTGTGTCACATTTTGGAGTAAAAGACCAGGACACAGACACACCAGATAAAAATAATTTTTGTTTTTTGCATCCATTTTGCTATAAAGTTGCCATAATACAAAGCCACCTTTTATTCAGCTGTGCAGGAAACTATTCGTAGGTTTTCATAAATAGTCTTTATCCAGACTGTGCAGTCGTCTACATTCCTGGCACCCAGGGAAGCAACTTCCTTAATCTCTATAGGGAGAGACGTTTAAAGCATCACAACAGACCTTGAAAGCGCTTTCAAAATGTGTTTATCTGTTGACAACCTGTAGCCCTTTTGCCCCATGTGCATCATTGGTAGAGTGGTTATAGGAGGGATCAAGGGACACATTCTAATTGTGTATATGCAGCCCAGAAAAATCATTATGCTCCAGGCCCACCTCCTGTCCAAGGTTCCTCATTAACCCTTGACTGCAGGCTGTGATTACTGTTCACATACAGATGCAGAATGGGTAATGATGGTAATCACATGATTAAGGTTTCAGATGACTCTACATCTCCCTCTTTTCCAACACATATATGTGAACCTTTGTCTTGGTGTTTTACTTAAACCAAAACCTGCTGCACCCTATATTACTCCTGATGAAACTGTTCAAGAAAATACCTTATAACTGACAAGTTGATGGCCAATTGACTATTGTTCTCTTTTTTCCTTATTTGTTATTTTTGGAAACTTCTGACAATGTATAGCCTTGAATTTTTTTCCTGTTTAGGTGCTAATCGGTTACTTTGATATATGTTTATGGTCAGCATGGTTGCCGATTCTGCCGTATGAGATCTGAAGGGGCGCCATTTTGAGCTGGAGGTTGACACTGTTGGACGCACCGCCAAGCACCTCTTGCCAGCATGTTACAGTGACATTTCTGCTTTCCAATACACAGTATTGCACACATGGAGATGATGGTATTGGTCCTGTTAACATAACAAGCTCTGCCCGTGACTCATTAGGAGCTGCATCACAGTAGCACATCCCCTTTCACAGTAAGTAAGGGAGGGCTTTTCATGGCATCTTCCAGGACTATCTGAAAAGGAAATGCAGCTTTACCTTTAAACGGCAATACTGCATAATGTCATTTGTTCCAAGTAGTGAAAGGCTTCAAATATTTCTCATGAATTTTACACAATCTTAACTCCTGCAGAAACCAGACTTCCCATCTTTGAAAAAGTTGCATGTCGGTATCGGGTACGAGATGTAGGTTACATGCTGTGTTACCCATTTAACACACTCGCATTGCATTGCAGGGCACCTCTATCATCAACAGGGTTCTACAAATGCTGAAAAGTACACTGGGTTTTAAAACTTCACTCCATTCAAAATAAAATGTGATCACCCAAGAGTCTTGGTTTGTACTTTTATTTTAAGACTTCACAAAGGAAAAGACCGTATTGCACTTGATATATTCAACAGATTTTTGTTAGGTGACTATTGTCTGTATTGTTTCAAAATAAACTACGGATTTATTTAATACAGAATATAGCACAGACAAACTACAATACTGCAGGGTACTTTGAGATTAAAGGATTACTGATCATCTAGGTACCATTCATTCGTGTGAGAATCAGTAAAGTGTACACAATACATAAATATGTATTTGAGATTCAGTGATCCAGGATCCGAAGGTTTCCAGACACGATTTTGTTTTCTAATACTGCTCCAGGCGGGATGTCGATTCTGTCTCCGTGATTTGCGATGATGATAACCGTACCCTAAACAGACGGAAGGGGAATGATTATCTTTACAGTAATAAGGGGGAAAAAATTTTTTTAAAAGCTTTGGCTTTTTGTACTGTAGATAATAAAAGGAAAATGTTGCTGGGATTTTAAAGTACACCCACTTGTACTAAATATACAAGATTGCCCAACAGAAACTAGAAAATGTATTGTCCATTCTTTAGCGTGCGTTTAGTACACATTTTATTCAATCCATAAAAGTACACAATGTATTAAACCGGGTGACGGCTCTAACCTAACCAGCCCTTTGTCATGCTGATAAGGGGCTGGTTAGGCTCGAAACATCACCCGGTTTAATACATTGTGTACTTTTATGGATTGAATAAAATAAATATTTTTTTACTTCAATTGGAGTGCAGTGGATGTTTACTACTTTTGTATATGATCATCTCTGGTGGACTGTGACTGTTTTACAAGCACCCAAGAAAGATAAGTAATATTATACCATCATCCTACATACTTACCTAGGGTGTATCCTTTGACTGGGGATGGGTGTGGAGGGAGAAGTGTAGGTTCTATAGGTCCTCATAGCCGTAAAATATGACTAATAACCAGCACTCATGTATTTCTTTATCTCTAAATTACGCAATCTGCTGTGTGACTGAGAAGATCAATATATGTGGGACGTGTGTGTGGGTGTTTACAAATGTGGCTACAGTAAAAATCACCTTGGTCACAGGAAAAGTACATGAAATATTTACTGTACATTGCTGCAAAATGGCTATTTGTGAACTAGATGGTACTAAATAAATAACGAGACCAGAAACCGTTCACCGTGTGACAGCAGATAAAAGGTCATGTTGAGATGTAGATGACATTCAGTTAACATTTACTGGCGGAAGCTTAGACTCAATGTAATTTGTGATACCTTTAAACCCCACAAAGGGGTGCCAAGCTTTAGCACGCCTTTACGCCTTTACTCCCATTCATATGAATGGCGTGCTAAAGCTTGGTACCCTTTTGTGGATCTGGACCCCAGTCAGCCAGTTGAGTTTCCTAGCGGCCTCTGAATGGGTAGCGTTTGCCAATCAAGTGTTTTCTTTACCTGTATCCCACTCTATTTATCAAAGAACCAATAAAGGCGACGAGTGGCTGTACAAGCACTTACTGATCACACAATGAAATCACACACAAGGGAGCAGCCAGAGGAAATCAAACCCCCGCAAGTATAACTTTAACAAATACAATAAAAATACTGTGTCACATTAGGGCAAAGGTATGAATTACCCAGGTGAGGCCCCTTAAACATGCCACTGGAATTAGTTCACTTTGGTCCTGGAAGGGGCGGCCCCTTCAAGGAGACCAGCGCGAGTTTTTTTAGGGATTACATGTGTGACACGATTTTATACATCATATAAATCGGAGCGGCATGAAACAAGACCGTGATCGATGAAAATGACCCCGTGCTGCAGTTTTGCTCCATAAATTGCCTGACTACACAGCCCCCTTCATTTACTAAACTCAGCTGCGGAGGAGGAGAGTCAGATTCCTGCATTGCTCCTGCCCAGGGAAGCTGCGCCTCTCCGATCTTTGTAAGGAAAGATTGGCTATTTATAAAGCCTTTCAAAGAACATTTGACGCATTTTGGAAACGCTTCTTTTAAAGCATCAATTTATCAAAGCAACTTCTATTTTTTTTTAACAATCGTCGTACATTACTGGCCCTAATATAGTGCGACCTCACACATAATACGACCGCTACAGTTTTGAAGGTGTTAAACAGGGGGGGGGGGGAAGTAGGTCTTAAATATACCTCAAGGTTTTTTTTTTTCCCTCCTTGCCTAGGGGTGTTTTTTAAATATTTTTCTGGGGCAATTTTATCACTGTTTTAGCGCTTTTTTCCCCGCACCAACAAACACAGACACACCCACCCACGCAGACACACCCACCCACGCAGACACACCCACCCACGCAGACACACACACCCACACACACCCACGCAGACACACACACCCACGCAGACACACACACCCACGCAGACACACCCACCCACGCAGACACACCCACCCACGCAGACACACACACCCACGCAGACACACCCACCCACGCACACCCACGCAGACACACACACCCACGCAGACACACACACTTACCCACACTCACACATCAACACAGACACATACAAACAACCGGGAGAGAGGAGCAGCTCTGCAGTGCTACCTGCTGCCCAGATGCCCGCGGCATCCTCATCTGATCTCGTTCAACCTCCGCTCCCCTCTTACCCAGCCAAACCGGGAGGACACCGGCTCCGGCCAGTCCCTGCAAAACCGGGATGTCTGGCCACTGTAGCCCGGTGGCCATCTTGGATTTTTTCCCCCCAGTGTAAATGCTAGGCTGCGAATATAGTGCGAGTGCAGGTTTTGGAAGGGCAATTTTCAGAAAAAGCCTTGCACTATATTCGGGCCAATACGGTAATGTATAACCCTGTTCACTTAATGTACCCTTGTATTTGTCATCATAACTCTGTGCCCAGGACATACTTGAAAACGAGAGTAACTGAATGTATTACAGTACTTCCATGGTAAAACATTTTATAAATAAATAAACAGCACACACACCTTTAGTGCAACATTCTTCCCAAAGGTCACATCTCCTGACACAGTGAGGTGATCCAGTTCAAGCATGTCGGGTATGCTTTCAAACCTTTTCAGGTAATCTTGAACCTAATGCGAAAATAAAGAACACAATGTAAAGGTCACCAGATAGCAGGTGACATTGCAAGTGCTCAAAATAATGAACGAGGAAAAAAGTTAAGGTTTTCTTGTGCCGTCTTAGAAGACAGAATACTGAAAATTAATGGTAGAGAGCGTTTGGTACAATAGGACCATGCAGGGTAAAAAAAAAAAAAAGTGGTTAAAAAAAATATATATTTGATCTACATGCTTAGAACCAAAAATGTATATCACGTGTGGGAGAAAAATGATACGCCATTAAGCTATTCTGTTATTAAACAAACATGCATGCAATCTATTTCCAACACCACATTTGAGCCAGAAAACTAATAGTTGCTCCAGAATGTTCCCTGCAGTGTGTGGTTCCTAAACCCAAGATACAATGTTCCTACAAGCTGCACAATGCAGAAAGCTGAAGCTTTCGGCAAATCCCTTGAAAGCCAATAGTGGCACAGTTAATTGCTCTAAATGCTTGACGTTTAAAAACTATATATGGCTTGAGAAACGGTCACCGGCTTGGGGGATCCCGAGTAAGACACCTGTTATGATTCACGTTCTTCTTTAAACTGGATTGTGTCACAAATATTTGTAGCAGAAGCGCTCAATGAGCTTGGAGGCAGTTGCTCAGCAATAGTTTATATGGTTTGCCTTTATCCACATTATAGAAGATGAAGGATTTGTTGGGCATTGCTCATCAACCTACACATTCCCATATTTCTCTGTGGATATGCAGTGTTGCATGTACTTGCACATCTTTTTTTCAAACCCATTAGCTATCGAGTTGCAAGTAAAAAAAAAAAAAAAAAAGTGTGATGTAGTAGAAAGGTCGTCTGACCCAGACATGGGAATCCGAAATGAAAGGTATAGTGGCAGATTTGTATTTATTCATTTTTCCAACAAAATAAGTTTTTAATCATTAGTAACATTTGCTAATAACCATGGAACAAAGCAGCATGGACGCAAAATAGCAAAGGTGCTGTGTGTGTCTATAACCAATTACACAAATGTTTCCCTTATTTATATTCTTGCACAACATCGAAATGTGTCCTCTTCAGAATTGTGGATGGAAGGAGTAGATCACTGGTACTGACCCCTCTGCAGCACGTGGACACATTGCCAGCTCTTTTTGTGACAAAGTCCATATCCCTCTGCCACAAGTGCCACATGTAGGGCCTGCAAAATTATATACAGTGCTTATAAGTTGTCAGGGCTGTAATAAAATAATGTACACACTTTTTTGTGTTTCTACGTGTTCAGGGAAATATAATGTGCCAATGAATACATGTTCATTTTGTGTGTTTAATTACAGGAAAGTACAAAGTCTGTAAAACAGGGGGTTCGATATACAGATAGAGTATAACGGCTTGGACTATAGTCTCACCTTTGTGAACGAGCTTCCCAGTTTGACCAGAGGCACAGTGGGGAACTCGCGCTTTTCACTCATGGTTAAGGAGCCGGCCCTCAGGCTGTACAAGTTGGACATCACGAGCAGCAGGTCGGAGGTGGTCTTCACAGGCAGGAAACGGCTTCGAGGCACATTGATACCCAAAGAATTCTCAAAACTTTTAACGGCCGCGCCAACGGCAGTCTCCAGCTGAATAACGTTTAATCCGCCATCCAAAGTCTGGGGAAGATGGCACCATTAAGTCACAGGAACAGTCATATTTTTGTTGCCTGTCTCTCCCAAATTAACCCAATTGCCCTGCAGTACCCTCTCCTCCCCCTCCCCGTCCATGTGCTCTTCCTTTTTTTATACCCCTACTCATGACAAAATTAACACTTTATAGCTATACAGATTGTTGCAACTCCTGACACCTTTACAGACACATTTGCATTTACCTTGGGATTAACAATAATTTCCATATCAATCGCATTGGCTTCCTGTAACCTTTTGATTGCAGACAAGGAAATCCACAAATTGTTTGTGTTAAAGATCTTAAATTTGGATACAGATTTAAACTCGTCCACGTGCGCTTTTGGGACTTGGGCTATTTCCACCAGCCGTAGTTTCCCCTCATATTGCGTGAGGGTGCCTCCCTGCAAAAAGGAAAATAGAAATACATCTTAAACCTTTCAGAAATTCAAAATAAAACAAATCAAATCACTGGAATGTTGATGCAAATGTTTAGACAATTTTCCAGCGTGTCTTTAGGGGAAAAACATTGCTATTAAACTTGAATGAGCTCATTTCCAAATAAACTACAATAGCATAATTGACTATAATTAGGCTTGAATTAATTTTGCTGATAGAAAGCGTAGACAAGGCTAAACTGTTGCATTAAGGGCTAAAATCGCTAAACTCCATCACAATCAGGGCAAATAATGGGCTGTCCCTAAAACAGGACTGACAGGGTTATCAGCACATTTTGGGATAACGCTGCATTTAAGTCGTACAGTTACTCGCACCCAGACCCAGAAATATTGCTTTTACGGGGGAGTGGAAAGGAGACCAATTGGAGAGGACCCATTGACTAATATACTAATATGTCAATATAAATATGTAAAATCTATGTCAGCGGTGCCAAAAGTTTTTTGGCTGCGCCCCCCTGTCTCGGTCCCTGCGCTCACACCCCCCCCCTCCCGAGTGACCCAGTGTCAAATGATGCCACAGTCACATCACGTGATCCAGCGGCATCATTTGACGCTACGTTGTCATGGCGACGTGAGCAGAAGCCGGCTGAATCCCTGTAAGTTTAGGTTGCAGGGCCTCGCACCGTTCCTTGGCATTTAATTTAATTTAAATGCCTCAGGGAATAGCGCGGGGCCTCCGCAATCAACAACGCCCCCCCAGTTTGCGCACCGCTGATCTATATGAAAGATTTCAATGAGGCTACTCTATTTGGAACCAAAGTGCTTTGGCATGAAACGCGTAGGTGCGTTCACGTAGTCCCTGTTTTTTTGGAAGCTTGCAATTAACGGCTGATTTGTTAAAGCTTGGAGTCTGCCTGGGATATATTTTTCTATTCATGTGTGAAAGTCGCTGGCTGTGCTCTGTTTTGCACACACTATTATCTGGATCTCTACTATTGACAGATGCACGCCGTGGATGTTCTCAGGGTTCCTGTAATATACAGGTAATGTGCCACAGTGCCATGTAATTATTCCGGTCTTCATTGGACATTGTTGCTTACAATCATATGTTTGGGTGTATCTAGATGTGTCATTATATGTGGATGTCAACTGGATACCACTATGCACATACCCTTTTCATATCTCTTTAAGCATGCATTATATGAAGTGAACACTATATCAACGTCTGGACAGTTATTGGATTTAGGGATCAGTTTTCTATAAAGCCTTATCTGGTTTTTGAGCACCACAATATCCACCATTGAACTATTCTATTTGGAATTCTATAAGAGAATGGTTAATGATATGATCAAGTAGTTGACTTATAGATATTTTGTATTTACCATTCCCAAAAGTTTTTCCGCTCATCCTAAGCTCCCAGAACATTTGGTTCTGTACTATTGGAAGTGAATGCGCCACTTGACATTTTGTGCGATGTTCCCAGTGATCCTTGCAGAAGTGGACACGATGTGAAGCACTTCCACATTTCAAAATGTAACAGAGACACGTGGTCCATTTCCAAGAAAACAGAACACTGGATCCAGCTACGACAGTCTTAAGGAATAAAAAGACTGTCATAATTCTAGTTCCAAGAGGCAGTGGTGATTCCTACACTGCTACTTATGTGTTCGCAGCCATCCCATGTTGTAACTAGATGACAAAGAAAGTCTTTATTCCTTAAGACTGTTAAAGCTAGATTTCATGTTCTGTTCTTTAGTAAGAAACTGTTCAAACTTTATTCTGGAAGAAATTGTAGGTACTGTGAGTCATTCAAACTGCTGCACTTTACAGCTCCAGAGACACGTGCGCGCGTGTGTGTGTGTGCACGCGCGTGCGTGTGTGCGTGTGTGCGTGTGTGTGTGCACGCGCGCGTGTGTGCGTGTGTGCACGCGCGCGCGTGTGTGCGTGTGTGTGTGCGTGTGTGTGTGTGTGTGTGTGTGCGCGCACACGTAGATATAGAACCAATGCTTCAGGTAAAGGTCCGAATTTCTTATGAATATCCTCCAAGTCTTAAGAGTAACCTGGTGCCTATGAAGCTTAGAGACAAATCTAAACTTGAAATACAGGTATTGATTGTCACAAATGAGTCAGGTCACCGTCATGGAACTTCACAGGCTCTCGGAAACAAGGTTCCTTCAACGTTTCCTAGCAGTCACCCTGTACCGTATTTGTTCTGTGCAGGCTGGGCAATTTACAGTATAGTGATTCATTTGGCTGGAAGTAGCCCTTGGGTTTTTAGCAATACCATTTCATTTGTAAGTCTGTGTAGGTTGGGTAGGTGAGTAATAACTTGTTCTCCGCGGCATCCAATTTTAAGTCCAGTTTCCACGCGTTACAGGTTTGGTATAGCTGCAGGCTTTAATAATTACAAGTTGACAGTAGTTAAACCTTAACCTTATTAAACTTATTAAACTTCAGAAGCTGGTGCCCACACGTTGGTTCTCTTCCCATCAGATAAAAACAATAACATTGCTTCCATTAAGTACTCTGAAATGCATGAGCGGACAGAGCTTTTGGGGGCAATGTTAAGACAAAAAATTGACTGATGTGTCAATGTAAAAAGATAATGAGGAAACAGGATAGATGTGGTGTCTTCTGGTAATGTGTACATCTTTACAGATGATGAAAAACATATGGGGGCTGGGAGGGGACAAAGTGTCCTTGCTTCAAAACTAGGGGGAAAATACTGCACCAGATTTATCAAAATACATTTTTGTTCCAATTGGCAGGTTTTCCCTTATAACTTTGGTGCAAATTAAGGTTGTATGCCCAACTCTAGCGAAAATCTATCTTGCATTGTCTGCATATTGTGAATAGCTGGTGATCCCTTGTTACGGGAAGGGGGGGGGGAGGGGAGCTCGAGGACTGGAATTGAGCACCCCTTTCTCTATTAGAAAGATATTTGAAAAATCCAAGATGCCCATCAAAACGTAAAGAGCCCCCCCTCCATATGAGGGCTGCAATGTAAGCAAGAATCATTGACAACACTACCATGGTGATTTGTAAGGACTTCTCTACAAGGGGCACTGTTTTGTACCATATGGCAAAGGCACCAATTTCTGTTCCTTAAGGGGAAACCCCCAAATACCTCTGAGATTCGGAGGGAAATAAAAAGTAATTATTCATTGCTACATTATTGCCTGCTTCTTCAGTATACCACAGAGACCAATTTCAGGCTAGAAATATTGTGTTCCAAAACGGTCACTGAATGCCGGGCCAGTTGCAAAACATAAGGCACTTCTGTTACTTAATCTTAAAGGAAAGCGTTGTAGATTAGCCAGGGGTGGGGGTTATAAAATTGGCATACTATTCTGTAATTGTGCCAAAAAGCTTTTACAGTTTCCATGGAATTCACATGAATTAAAAACAAATACCCTGTGTTATAATATCACGAGATATTATGTATTTTAATCAGTCTGGTGCTTCAGAGGTTAATGTAGCTACAGTTTTATTTGAAAACATACAATATATTGGGTTTGTGATAGTTCAAGACTATCATTAAGTGACCTGCCTTGTTTAGAAGGCAATAAACAATTACCAGACCCCTAGGCCGTCAGCCTCAACGAAAACTCAAGAATGTTTAATGATTACTGGAGCATCCCAGAGAGGGATGACCCACAGGTCATGCCTTAGTTGGGGGACTTTATTAAAAAGGAGATCATGTAATGTCATCAACTGTACATACTAAGAGTTGCATATCTGTAATTGTTAATGAACCCATTAATTTACAAGTAAATAGCATCCCTAGAAACCAGTCAAATAATCCATATAACCTAGTAGGTGAACCCCCCCTCCCCCTTCTTTTGGGAGCCCTATATGGCAGGGTTTCCCAAACTTTTTTTTCCGTGACCCGGTTATTTTTGAACTTCTCCTTCGTGACTCACTAAAAATGTTATCACCTATACTGGCCTATAGGGCCTGCACAGACACACACACAGCCACTGATATACACACACACACAGCCACTGACAGACACGCAGCCACTGACACACACACAGCCACTGACACACACGCAGCCACTGACACACACGCAGCCACACAGAGACACTGCTACACACACACACTGATACAGACACTGCTACACACAAACACACACACACAGAAACTGATACACACACACAGACACAGACACTGATACACACACACAGCCACTGATACACACACACACACACACACACACACACACACACACACACACACACACACACACACACTGATACTGATACACACAGTGATACTGAGGGGGCCAGGCACACACTTTAGGAGGGGGCCAGGGACACTTGGGTGGGAGGAGGGGGCCAGGGACACTTGGGTGGGAGGGTGGGAGGAGGGGGCCAGGGACACTTGGGTGGGAGGAGGGGGCCAGGGACACTTGGATGGGAGGGTGGGAGGAGGGGGCCAGGGACACTTGGGTGGGAGGCAGTGACTGGGTGGGTGACAGTGACTGGGTGGGTGGGAGTCACTGGGTGACAGTGACTGGGTGGGGTGACTTAACTTGCCGCCGGACGCTTTCCCCTGCTGCCCCCGATATCCCCTGCTGCCCCCGATATCCCCTGCTGCCTGGGACGGGAGGTGGGCTTGGGGGCACGGGAGGTGGGCTCGGGAGGGGGTGCCATGGGAGGTGAGCTCAGGAAGCTGGCCGCGGGGGGAAGCAGGCCGCAGTAGGAGCTGGTACTTCCTCCTCCGTCCCACGTTGGGAGCGGGGGGGGAGGAAGGGAGCGGGCCCTGCTTGCCCTGCGCATGCGCGCGGGACCGCGGAGGGAATCGCCGCCATTTTTTTAACTTGAGCAAGGGGGGGGGGGGAGAGACACCGCGCGGCCAGCCTCGCTGCGACCCGGCAATTTTGGTGCCGGGGGACGGGAGACACCGCGCGGCCAGCCTCGCTGCGACCCGGCAATTTTGGTGCCGGGGGACGGGAGACACCGCGCGGCCAGCCTCGCTGCGACCCGGCAATTTTGGTGCCGTGGCCCGGTGCCGGGTCGCCACCCACCATTTGGGAAACGCTGCTATATGGCTTATTTGACTGGTTTCTAGGGACGCGATTTACTTGTAAATTAATTGGTTCACAGAGGTACAGTTTATGGGACAGATGTGATTATATGCATAGCTGATTAGATTACCGTTTTGGCACCACCCATATTTCTGTCCCTATATAAAGGTCACCTATTGCACTGTTCCCTAGAGCTTGAGAAAGGACCGTGTGGGTCTGAAACGTACGTTGCTCTAGGTTACGTTGGTTGACCTATGTTTCAATAAATTTCTTTCTTGGTTCCTGGATTCCTGTGAAAGATCTAGTTCCAGTAGTAATGGAGAAAAGGTTGAATTTCTCTTTTCTCCTTCTCTCTGCACCTAGGTCATCTACATCATTAATAGATATCTATAGATACATATATATAACAATTCTTAATAAGTGATGGTTTGGGGCTCCGAATGAATGGTTACATGCTGTGGAGAGAGTATTTAGATTTTTCAGGCACATTTTGCTACAACAGGTGTGTGTTAAGTGCATAGTTTTTTCTATAATAAACAAGGACCCGAGACCCTGGCAGATATTAATTACATATTTTGCATATTTCTTGGTTGGTGGAAGTGGATAGACTAGTGATGTACCGGGTACCGGGCGTTACCCAGCGGCTTTTCAGCTACCCGGAAATTACCCGGACCCGGCAGCTGGAAAGTGGACCCAGCGCCGGGTATCCGGGTAATGTCAGGGTAGTTGAAAAGTATCTCTTACTTACCTGCTGGAAGCCGTGCGGACATCTGAACAGGTAAGCAGAGGTGCGGGGGTGGTGGGGCGGCATCAGCGTCAGTGTGGAGCCCGTGCGGGAGCTGCAGGACTCTATACTGCACTGTGAGCTGGGACCATGTGACCGGAGCAGGAGAAGAAGCTTTCCTAATGGACAGCCGGCTGTCCCAGCTCACAGTGTAGTATGGAGTCCTGCAGCTCCCGCGCGGGCTCCACACTGACCGCTGATGCCGCCCCACCGCCCCCGTACCTCTGCTTACCTGTTCAGATGTCGCCGCGGCTTCCTCCACCCCAGGTAAGTGAAAAACCGGGTAGCCGGGTACCCGACCAGGTACAAGGTGCCAAATCCTCCGGGTACCCGTTACCTGGTTTAAAAAAAATGTTTAAAATAAAAATGTAGGACCCGGTCCAACACTAGGATAGACATGATTGCAATTGAGTAATGGGTTAATATTAACCATTTGAATCTACCTTGCGGAGGAGAAAGGCGAGTTTGCTAGAGTAGCCATGTGTATTAACCCTGGTTGCATATCTAAGTCAAGTTCTCACTTGTGTGACATTCGTGACAGATGGTAGATTGGGACGGATTGAGGGGAGATATTGTTAATTTGAGGGACCTTTGCGAAGGTGAAAAGTGGGCCAGCTTGCGAGCTGTGTATTAATTTAGATGTGGAGACTTTTCCTCTATGCTCCAGTCTATCCAATAAATCGTATTTTTGCACGCTCTCCTTGTTCTTTGGCTGTGTGCTACTTTTTCATCATTTCTCTGAGCTGTGTATTAACCCTTGTCCCATATGCAGGTCACATGCTCTCAGGTAGGTGTGCCATACGTGACACCAAGCAAAAAAAAGTGCACCTCCAGTATCAACTTTGACCTTGGTGACTGTCTAACCATCTTGCGGTCAAATGTTTACTGGTGTGTTCAAATATAAATTGGACTTGGATGTACCACTAAAACAGAGACTGAATATGATAAGACACGGCACACTCTGGTGATGTCAGAATGGTATTTATCATTGGTTCTCCAAACTCATATTCACCTTCACATCTGCCCTTGTTTTGTCTGTAACCTCCATGACAAATTCACAGCGCTTCCCGTTTGGAGGGTTCATAAGGTGGTTAAGAATGTAAAGGTCCACTGTGGCCCCAAGATTGTCGATGTTGGAAACAAAAATATACTCCTTCCCATCCTCTATGAGAGTGTCCAGAAGGCCAGAATTATAAAAGCTGGCGTAGATGTCGCCGTGACCTGGGGGATACCAGGTCTCTGCATTCTCCCCGGAAAACGACAGGTCCTTGGCTATCGGTAACAAGGACTCCTTATTAACTCTTGGATACCTAAAAGAGAACGTGTGTTACAAAGCCATAAAGTCACAGGAGACTACAACACACAGCATGTGCATGGATGCAAAAGGGAGAAAAGTACAAGGAAGCAAAACATTTGCAGCACGTTTTTGGACATTGTTAAATGACAAAAAGAAGAGATAGATGTGAAAAGAAGCCTGGTCCATACCCAATAAGCAACGTTTACCCCCAAGTTTGCAAAGTTTCAGGCAATTTCTTTTAAGAAACTCCATGCAAATCTCACAAAAGAATTGACAAGCTCTGCATTATAAACATTATTGTGGGGGGGGGGGAGGGGGGGAGTTAAAATGTTTGGACTTGAAAGCTTTTCACTGTAGCACAACTGTGACAATGGTCATCTCCACACATCCAATGTGTGCTTATTTATTTTTTTAAACAACATACCTGCTCTGATTGAATGTGTATATCTTCACCCTGCAGTGACTGTACTTCTGCAGTATTTTCTTTGTGTCTTCATCAGTGTTGAAAGAGTTCATCAGAACGAGAGGGACGTTCGTGTTGTATGTTATGTTTAAGTGCTAGGTGAAAAGAAAAAGGCATTTAAACGTTACAAACATGACCAAACTGCCCATGCCATCACAAGGTTCATTATATAGATTTATCCCCATCCAGTGCATATGCCCTGGCAACCAATGCTCAAAAGGGGATCGTACTAGGTGGGTAAAGTAAAACTAATCTCCCAACGTCTATTTCCATTTTATTGTAGAAGAAAATATCTCATGGTTTGCAAACTCCGCAATGTATTCAAGCACAGCAACTCTGTCCTTATTTACCTTAAGTAACAGAAGGGCCTTATATTTGTGCTCATGCCTACAAGATACTGTACAGAAATACAGTACAGTTATGAATACATGGAGCTAATTTATTGGATCTGTAAGTGTTCCATAAATCTCTCAAACCTGCTTCATTCACCAAATGTCATTCAGAGGTTAAACTGCAGTCAATGTTTCTGGATAGTGACATGCAAATAAACACACCATGCATGTCACTTATAACTTCTACATGACTTTTACATGGGATCCCAGCAGTGGCATAACTAAAAATGTACAGGCCCCCGGGCGAACAAAATTTCAGGGCCTCATTAATACTAACTGCAATTTCCCTCCCCCCATCAGCGCTCTCTGCCATGCCTACCTTTGGCGGGGAGATGGTACGCGGCAGCGGGCCACCAGCGTTGATCAGAAGAGCAGCCGGCAGAAAAAGGTAGGAGTTGTACTGAGGCAAGCAAGACAGCACGAGGTGAGGAGTGCGCTGTGGCAGCAGACACCGGAAGTAAGAAAGACTTCTGGGTCAGACCGCCGGGGCGCGCTCCTCCTCAGCTATCCTCAGTACAACTCTTACCTCCTCTTCCGGCTTCTCTTCTGATCAACGCTGGGGGCACACTGCTCCCACCATCTCCCCGCTCCTGCCTCTGCCGACAGGGAGAGCGGGCCCCCAAAGAGCGTGGGCCCACGGGTTTTGCCCGGGCTGCCAGGCTACAGCTACGCCCCTGGCTCCCAGTAGCTTACACCTGCTGTATTACTTGTACAGCACAGCCTGGGATAAAGAGACACATATTTAGCACTAAATTGCAGCAAATAGGCCAGGGATCTTCAACTACAGTAGTTTCCCAATGGTGGCCGGATCAGGAAAGGACTAGGCGCAGAAGAGCCCAAAGCTTATTAGAATGACATTTTATACACGAACGATTATTATATTTAAACATTTTACAAGCGTACCATATACATTTACATGAACTTGAATTACAAGTGAGTTTATGTGAAAAACTGCGCTTGCAGTAGATGCTTAAGCACCAGCTATGGAATTGCCAGGGACAGAAATAGACTGAAGTGTGCAGGGGTTCTAACAGGGGAACAACGTTTATCAAGAAGGGAGGAGAACTCTCGAAAGCATGTATTATATCAATTGTTAGTCCAAAAAAAGGTATCACCAAAATACTGAAGTACTCATTTACTCTGCACAATCATAGCTGGACTAACACGGCTATTTCTATTTAAATCAAGACAAGTAAATTATAAAGCAAGAGAGTGACGTTTCCATAGTGAGAAGATGGATATAACTGCACTTACCTCTATTTGTTTTACAGTCAGATCTAGGAAGGTATTCTCATTGCGTACTCCAATTAGACTTTTTGGGCCCTTACAGCCCATGCTGGTGCCCAAACCTCCATTAAGTTTCACTACAACCAGCTTGTTCAGGACGGTCGTTATGTTTTCGGGCAGTCCTCTCGCCTTTATCTTCTCATAGGGCTGAATCTTCAAAAAGAAAACCCCACAAAAGAATACAAATTATTAATGATGTATTTTAAAGAATAAGAATAGAACATTGGCCCAAGATCTTGATGTATGCCTATCTATATTGCGCCATCCATGTACATAGCGCTTCCCAGCAGTAATACACGCGACAAGAACATATCATCATGGAGTAAGCACTTCAGACATAAAAGTAACATTAGGAAAAGGAGTCCCTGCCCCAAAGAGCTTACAGTCTAAGTGGTAAGAATGGAGAACAGCATCTGCAAGGAGCCACGGTCAGTGCAGACGAGATGTATAGTATCAGCCAGCGGAGCTGCCCATACTTGAAGCAGTCCCTCCAAAATGAACTGGTAGGTGCAAATGTTGACATCATGTAAAGCATGCACGCAGCGCACACAGCAACGGCTAAGGCCTCTGACATGGTGCCGCAGACCGAACAGACTGCCTCAAGGCAACGTTCGCGTCCATGCAGGCGTGCGGGCGCTTGCGCGCGGGAGGGGGCACGCGTTGCGTGAGAAATCAGTTAAACTGATTTCTCAGCGCGACAGACAGGTCACGTGAGCGGTTCGCCCAATGAGGGCGAACTAGCTCCTTGACGTCACTAGGAACGCCCCCAGGAACGCCCCGCCCACCATGGCCAGGGAAAACACCCGCTTTCCCTCAGCCTCCGCGCGCCTCCGCACGGGAGAAGGCACCATGGCCTCAGCCTTCTAAGTAATTTCCGGTCATTTCCTTACATTTCATTTTTTGAGGGGTTTGTGGAGAGGGAGGAGGGGGGGGGGAAGAAGAGGGGTGCTAGTTTAATTGCTTGACTGGCTCATAGTGTATGTAGTAAGCTGTTGGCCGGTAACATTGTTTACAGTGACAACCTGGCTCTACATGAACAAACCGTTACTGCAGGTCACATTCACGAGGGCTGCTCCTGCCGGGTTGGGTTCAGTAATGGAATGCGGCTTTCACACCTGCTACTAATTTGGTGCCCTTTGGGGGAACATTGAACACAGTTTAAATACGTGCTCATGACTCAGTAGGAAGCAAAAAGGAGCATGTGAGAAAATGACATAGTGTGAAATAAGAGATGGGAGTATCTGGCAAAACCTGATCAGATTGTTCCATTACTAAACATATTTACTGAAAATGACTCATTCTCCCTAGTGTGCGTCATTTAACCCCTTCAGTCTACCACAATAGCAGTAGATCTCACAGATTAAAAACAAGATTGATTCCAGTTTTAAATGAAACGGACAAATATTTTTGAGATCCTTTTGAACAGCCTTTGTTTTTATTTACAACAGGGACTGTGAACGGGGGAGGGCAGCAGCCTGCTGGGCTCCGCGTGGATTACAAGGTAACGAGATTCCTTGACATGTTCCTTGCATTAGTCTACTGGTTGTGTGTGCTGCGGTTACCTGGCTGGCATTGTGAGGGGGGGAGGCCGATTACAGAAACATGGGATTGTGGATCCAGACAGCACCGAGACATAAGGGAAGTGGAGGGACTGGTTCTGTTTTGTTTCTCTACACAAGATGTGTTTGTTTGAGGGATTTTTGTTTTTATTGCTCCAAGTTATTAAAAGCAGCATTCCACACCGGTCGGCATTTTTTGCACTTCATTCTTTACCAATATAATCGAAATATTTTTTTTAGCTACTATTTTTCTCCTACGAGTAGTGCAGGAGATCTCGTCTTGCCCTTTCTTCTTTTTAAAATCTGCTGCTTCGTACATAATTTATGACGGTTTGAAATATTAAGTGTTCAGGTTAAAGTGAAGCTCTCCCCAGAGCCCATTGCAGCCGGGTAAACCCAGAAGTTGGAGATTAATCATGTTTTTTTAAACCCTGGAAAAAAAATGTTTGTTTGAAAACACCAAAAAATTCAGGATGTGTTCAGGAAGCCCAATATTATCAGTATAGGAGTTAAACTCATAGGCTTCCAGGAAGGTTGATTGCTTACTTGAAAGCATACAACCCTATTCTGGAGGTATGTGTGTCTTTATTTATATAGCGCTTCACAGCCGAAATGCATGTGCCAGTCATAAGTAACAAATAATACAAATAACACATAATGGGAAGAAGTGCTTCAGACATAAAAGTAACATTTACGAAAAGGAGTCCCTGCCCTGAAAAGCTTACAATCTAATTGTTAAGTAGGAAGAACGTACAGAGACGGTAGGAGGGCGTCTGGTAAGTGCATCCGCAACGGGTCAAGGTTTATATATGAGGTGTATTGAGGTGGATTGTTTAAGCTTTTGCTTTCTAGAAAATCTTATTTAAATAAAAGCTTCGGAAATGTTTACCGTTCAATATTTGAAAGCATCAGATGTCGTTATAACCAATCAATCAATCATAGCCCTTGTCAAATCTATCAATCCTACTAATTCTTAAGCAATGTGTTGCCAGCAGCAAAGTTCACTGTACAGTGTTTTAGAAGAAATACTATTTGCTGCGGTGCGATTTTAAACTGCTGAACCGATTTCTTGGAGCTATTTAACATACAGTAAGGGAAGGTCTGATTTCATTGCAGCAATATACTTTGCACTGTGAAATTACACATGATGATCAACTTCAAAAGATGCAATTTGGTAGCTTCTAAATCATAGCAGCAGATTTAAGAATTTACATTAGAGTATACACACAAATAGAACAAGGAAAGGACATTTACGTCGAACTCTTTAACATCCTATGTTCTGTGTAGTCTCACATATAAATTATAGAATTAATAGGCTGCAGATTTTTTTTGTAACAGTTATGGGTTCACACTGCAGATTACAGCAGAAATCCCCCAAATTCAAATCATCTGTTAAATAGCAATTTCCAGGAAAGCACAGTGGTCTCCGTTGTAACATTTTCCTGCCAAAGAAGTCAAATTATTTACACAGACATGCACAAATCCTTGGAGGACGACAATGGCAAAGCTGAGCAGAAGGTCTTGGTTGTTGGCCATTTCGTAAATAATGTAGGCCTGCACATCCTTTCACTTTTGTTTAATTTACCAAGAAAATCTTTTAGGTATCTCTTATCACAATGAGCAATAGGGCAACAAAGCCTGCAAATCATTAACAGCATAAGCCTTGACCAGTTTACTTGATAGAACATTGAACCAGATATGATCCGTTTCACCAGCCTGGGTTCTTTTGCAATCAAATTTGCAACGTTTCCTTTGCATAAAGAAGTTCACATTCAATCAATAATCTCCAAATAATTCACATAAAGGCAACTCTGCTGCATCAGACATTAAACATAACACACAATACAACAAATAGAAGTTGCAAACACAGTAGCAATCTGATGTCAATTCCTTTAAGTCTGTGCAGTTACACAAATCTACCCAGCCTGCCCTGAAACGTGTGTTAGGTAGCGCTGTGCCACGGGCAGTCTATTCAGCTATACATTCCAGGAAGCTTTTCTGCCACTACCATTATGCTCACTTCCTCTTTTATACAACCTGTACTCAAAGTGATAACATTTCAGTCTTAAATGCCCGATACCACAGAGCTCGCTGTCAGTCATGTCTAGAGGTAGTGGTGGTCATCCCCCCTTTTAGCTTTCCATCACCTGGACATATCTTGTCCCTTACTAAATCTCATCACTTTTTATAAAGTCTCCTTGTTTGCCATTAATATCCATTCTTAATACCAAATCCAATGATATTTACCTCACCCGGCTGTATTTCTACCGGACCTGCACTCAATTCCCAGCCTCGGTTCACCATATTGTCCCAATTTAGTGCGAATTTCTAGCCTTCACATTTATAATAATCACAAATAGTCAGTTATGCTTAAGGTCAGCCTATCCCTAGGGTGCATCTCGCAATCTTCATACACCCTGCAGTCTTTTGAAGTTCAAGACATCATGTCACAGTTTTCACTGCTCTGGAATGTACTCACAATCACACGCAGGTACTTTACCTGCAGTGGCGCTTGGTAACTATTCAGCAGTGTGTAACTGCAACATACCCGCCCTTTTTCTTTTGCAGAGAAAGAGTAGCTTTCTTACCCAACTGCGGCCAAATGAAGCAATGGTCACCGGATTCTCGTATAAAAAACAGATTTCGGAATAGACTTCACGACAAAATTTACATTTCAAATTATGGGCAGGGAAAGAAGCCCTATTATTGGATTCCAGGAAAGGAAACCAGAGTTCCAGGTCAGACCAAATCCGATCCTGGAAAACCCAAGTGAGAAAAGAACAGGTCTTCAAAACACGTGTATGAACATCTACATGGAGAACGTCCCTGGGAGATTCAATCACTGGTATTACAGCCTGAAATTGCGTCCATTTTCTCTGAGACCAGTACATTTGGTTGTATTCTGCAATATTAAATATTCGAAAATGTTCTTTTGTTAAACAGAACAGACCACGGGGGCAGTTACCTGTGACCAAAAATATTAAAGGACTTGGATTACTTCACGACAGTGGTTCTTTGTGTCTGTAATGCTAGAACACAGCTGTGCCGGGAAAATAAAATCATTGTTCAACTTCCCCCCCCCCCCTTTCTTTTCTTTAAAGAACCCTCGTAAGTATTTGATCATGCAAGCTGGAAAAAAACACTACTTTCATGAATGATTCTAAACGCACACAAATACAAGATGGTATTTCTTGACTGTCACATTGCAAGAAAAAAAAAGATAAAATCACTTTAGGAAACATTAAATGGTTTCCTTAAAAGTTGTGTCAACAAAATATTATTTAAAAAGTGAATAACTGGAAGCAACAGGCTCCAGGGCTGTAGAAAAGGTCATACAAATATAAAAACACAGCAGAAGCTTGTTTATAAGATCAACCAAATGAGCATGTAACACAGACTCTTCAAAGAGGCAATCCAAGCCATTTTTTCGTCTTCATTTTTTAATACAGGATTGAAGCATGAGGTCTCCAGAGCTGAACCACAATAATTTAAGCTCCGGGTATGCAAACCACTGTAGGGGGTGCGGGCAGCCACTCCAGGGTCCACTATATGGTCGATTTTCAAAGCTCTGGGTCCAATAGGCCCCTGTGAAGTTATCAGGTGCGGATTTCCTATTGGCCCATGCGACTATGGAGCTGAAAACTGCAGAAAACTACAGGAGATGATACCGGCACCTCCTTGGGAGGCAAGAATCTACGCAAGCAAGGGGTCCCCGGAGCCGAAATTAATGGGGTTCAGCTCCGAATACCCCCTGCTTCAAACCTGTATCAAAAAAGGGGGGGAAAAGCTTGAATTGCTCTTTTAAGACAGAAACTATGAATGACAAAGGCAGAGTTGCAACATACTGTACTGTATATAGTCATAAGCACAGTCTTACATTCGGGCACAGGGTAGTCACAACGGAAAGGCTTTTGCAACAAAAAATGCAGTTGGTCAACACAGACAACTGGACATGTTCCAAGTTTAAGAGCCATCAAGGAAAAAAGCTACAATTATTTCTGGAAACGTTTCCTCCCTGCCATTCTTGCTTTATGATGCAATAATCTGTTGTAACCTAGACTACTTAAAAAAAATTAAATTGGCCCTTGAACTGAAATGCATTGCAGGCCCATCTGACAGAGAAAGAGTTCATGTTTTCGAACCCATTTTCCTCCGGTAGATAAGATTATCAGTTTTCCAAAAGACCTTTCAGCACACAGCAACAGTGGCCAGTAGTGAAAGCCTGGAGCCAGCCAATACGCAAGCCGAGTTTTGTACAGGTTGTGCCATTTTTTTAAAGCATTTGCTTCCAATTAAATGTAATATGGCCAGTAACTATTATACGTCATTCCTGGAATGGATGGGGAGTATTCCGGGAATTGCCGTCTGTTCTGGAAACGGAAGCATTCCTATGCTTCAGACGAACACAACATGAGAAATAAGGGAAACTGTATCAAGGATCAACACTTAAAGATCTGCTTGGATATGTACTCTCTCCTACCTACCCCTACTCCTGTTGCACCAAGTTATTCATAGGATGTAGTAGAGGCAGGGCTGGCCTTGGAGGGGCCCAAGGCAGCAGGGTGCCTCCGGTGGAAGTAGTTAGGGGGTACGTACCTGCTGGCCCGGGCAATTCTTTTAAGTGCAGACTTCCTCCTGCAGCGTAGCAACATCATGTTGGCACGGGACATCACGGTCTCCATTACAACAAGAGGAGCGCCACTCCAGAGATGGTAAGACCCCCCCCTCTCAAAACACACACACTAACCTTGGGGTGAGGTGGAGAGATTGCAGGGTCCCCGAAAGGTGCGGGGCCCAAGAAAGTCAACTTGCCCTGATTTTATTAGAGGGAATAACAAATTCAAGGACTCCATTACCACTGGCTCAGTACCACAAGATTGGCGTAAAGCGGATGTGGTGCCTATATTTAAAAATGGAGCTAGATCACAATGAGGTAATTACAGACCTGTAAGCCTGACAAATAGTGGGGAAACTACTTGAAGGTTTAATATGGGATAATATTCAGGAATACCCAATAAAAAAAATGTATTAGTCAGCATGGATTTTTGAAGGATAGGTCGTGCCAAAGTAACCTTATTAGTTTCTTTGAGGAGGTAAGTAGGAATTTAGACCAGGGTAATGCAGTTCATGTGGTCTACTTTGATTCAAAGGCTTTTGATACGATTCGACACAAGAGGTTGGTGTACAAAATAAACGGAAATTGGACTCTGTAAAAAATATTTGCACCTGGATTGAAGGATAAACAACAGAGGGTTGTCATAAATGGAACTTTTTTAGGTTGGGCTAAAGTTGTGAGTGGAGTACCTCAGGGATCGGTACTGGGACCCCTGATTTTTTCTTATTTATTAATGACCTTGAGGTTGGCAGAGAGCAAAGTCTCCATCTTTGCTGATGATACTAAATTGTGTAAGGTAATAGAATCAGAGCAGGATGTCATTTCTCTCCAGAAGGACTTGGAGAGACTGGAAACGTGGGCAGGTAAATGACAGATGAGGTTTAATACAGACAAATATAAGGTTATGCATTTGGAAACAAGAACAAACAGTCAATTTACAAATTAAATTGGGATAAATTAGGAGAATCCTTGATGGAGAAGGATTTAGTAGTGCTTGTAGACAGCAGGTTTATAAAATATTGTGGAAACTACGGGTCGTTATTAAATAGTCTAAAAGGGCAGGGGGAAACGCAATCGCAGTATCCCCCATTCTTTCAACCACACATTACTGTCACTTTCCTAATCTTACTAGAAAGTGCAGCATAAAAAGCCCAGGTATTCACATAAAGTCCATCAGCCCCATAGGAAGCAAGTTACCCTGCAAAATGCATAGGGCACGTTGCCGTGATAGACCCTGTACCAGACCATTAGCCAGACTGGGGACAGGACTGGGCTGAGATTGCTGGACGCCCTTTGCTTTCCCCATTTCAACCCAGATATCAATGACTTGGAGGGAACGTCACATACGGAGACGAGGACAGCGGTTAGAAGGGAGAGACCGACACCTTTAACCTGCAGGCCCCAATGCCTTATTAAATGTATGGTTGTGGAATGTATTCATTAATTTTTTTCATGTATAAAGATCTCCTTACGGGATTATACTATGTTCCCATCTCTTCTGGTTTAAGATCAGGAAGATTACTACCTCACTGGTAATTTAAATATTTTAACTACTGTATGTAGTGATATTTGAGTTTTGTGGCTCATTGATCCTACGAGTTGGCCAATCACATTATAATGTTTATCTTCCCTGGTTACTTATTAGTTGTATTTTTCTGTTTTCTTGTCTTTAGGTCATCTAGAACAGATATAGATATAAGATATAGATATAATAGATATATAGATACTGTATATAGATATAGGATAGAGAGAGATATATAACTTATACAATATCCAAGATGGGATCTTTTAAAATTAGCAGCTGGAACATTCAGGGCCTGAATGCGTCAGCTTTTGGTTCTAAACCACAAAATCCAGACTTCATAAACAATTTGACGAACGTAGATATTTTTATCCTCCACGAAACATGGATCCAAATCGGAGGAGATGTCTCTCATACCTATGGGTTATAGTGTGCTCCTAGTCCCCGCCCAAAAACACAAAGGTGTGAAATGAGGCCGTCATTCAGGAGGAATCATAATATGGTACAAAGAGGAGCGTAACAGCCAAATAAACCCAATGAAGAAAGGAGATACCCACATGTGGCTACAAATAAAAGGCTCCATGTTCACCCATCAATATGACACATACCTATGCGCAGCATACATCCCCAACCCCCTCACATGGCCATTCAGAATGGTAACATCTGGAAAAACTACTTCGAGGACCTTTACCAAGAAATCCCAAAAGAAAACCTGACGCAAGAACAAAAACAAATCCTCACCAATCAAACATCACTGGAGAACACTATAAAAGATAACCAAAACTCCCAGGTTATACCAATCACAATCCAGGAAATAAAAGAAAAAATAAAACTAATAAAAACCAAGAAAGCCAGCGGACCAGATGGCATTCTACAAGAGATGCTGAAGTACAGCAACCTATCTATACAAGAAGCAATACTGAAAATGTTCAACCTGGTCCTCACTACTGGCTAATTCCCTGAACTGTGGAACGAAGGACTGATAACCCCTATCCACAAGAAAGGAGACAGGATGGACCCATCCAATTACAGAGGAATCTGTGTCAGCCGCACCCTGGGGAAACTGTTCAACAGCATCTTGAACAGCAAAATCCTCACCTTCCTGACAGAGCAGAGTGTACTGAGTAAGTGCCAGACAGGCTTCCTGCCAAACCACCGCACCACGGATCCCATCTATACCCTACACAGCCTGATTAATAAGCACGTCCACAACACCAACAAGGGCAAAATCTTTACTTGCTTTGTGGACTTCAAAAAAGCCTTCAACTCCATCTGGCATCCAGGTCTATTGCTGAAAATACTAGTGAGCGGAATAGGGGGGAGAACATACGACACGATCAAAAGTATGTACTCTGAAAACAAATGCTGCGTGAAAGTTAATAACAAAAGGACAGACTTCTTCCATCAAGCCGTGGAGTTAGACAGGGCTGCAGCCTCAGTCCCACACTTTTTAACATTTACATCAATGAGCTTGCCGCAGCCCTAGAATCCTCCTCAGCACCTGGGCTCAACTTGGCTGGAACTGAGATTAAGTCTCTACTATACGCAAATGACCTGCTCCTGCTGTCTCCAACAGAACAAGGCCTCCAACAGAAACTGGCAATACTAGAACAATTCAGCTAGACCTGGGCACTCTCTGTGAACCTAGAAAAAAAACAGAATAATGGTATTCCACAAAAAAAATCGAAAAAACATCCAACCATATCGCAATTCACAATGGACGACAATGCACTGGAACAGACAGCGAGCTACACATACCTTGGTCTAACAATCAGCTCATCAGGGAAATTCAACCTGGCCATAAATACACTGAAGGAGAAGGCCCACAGAGCATTTTATGCAATAAGGAAACAGATGTACCACCTCAAACCACCAATAAGAATCTGGATGAAAATATTCAACAGCATCATCACACCCATCCTTCTGTATGGCAGCGAGGTGTGGGGCCCGGTAACATACCCAGACTCCACAAAATGGGATACCAGCCCAACAGAAATACTGCATCTGGAATTCTGCAAACACATTCTCCAAGTACACAGGAGTACATCAAACAATGCATGTCGGGCTGAGCTGGGCCGTTTTCCTCTACTGCTCACTGTACAGGAGAGCACTGACATTCTGGGCCCACCTAAACAACAGTCACCCACAGTCTTACTGCTACAGAGCAATGCGAAGCCAGGACCTCCTCACTAAACCCTGTGCCATCAAACAACTTGTCCTCTCACTCCAAGGACAAAACCCCACACAGATCAACAACCTGCCGAAAAAAGAAATCAACTCAATCTCCAAAGAAATGAAGAAGCAGTATGTGACTATGTGGGAAAATGATATCCAGCGCTCAAAGAAGCTGGAAACCTACCACAGCCTACAGAGAGAATACACTCTGGCACCCTACCTTCTGAAGGTAAAAGACCCAAAATAGAGACAGACCCTGGGCCAGTACAGAATAAGTGCCCACCGCCTAGAAATAGAAACAGGCAGACACAGAGAACTGGAAGCCCCGGGAGATGAGACTGTGCCAAAGATGTGAGCTAGGAGAGGTAGAAGATGAAACACACTTCCTGTTGCGTTGCACAGAATACTCGGAAGTGAGGAGTGCCCACCTAGAGAAACGCACTACACTTATCCAGAACTTTAATAATGTTGAGGAGAACCAAAAAATAGCGATCCTCCTGGGAGAAGATGAAACCACAGCAGAACTGGCTGCACACTATATCAGCACCTGGCACAGGCTGAGAGACGTCCACTAACCCCCACATCCCTGTGTGAAACTGTTACCCATATACCGTGCAATCATTATACCCTACCCCCTAGTGTTTGTGTAATTATTGTCCCCCACCCCCTATTATTCACGCTTTGGCAATACTGAAATGTTCTTTCGTCATGCCAATAAAGCTGATTTGATGTGATTTGAGAGATAGAGAGAATTTTTTATTTTGACTAAATTTATGTCATAGGACAAGCTTGAGTTTTCCGCTCTTCCTCAGGTCAGCAATACGGATTGAAATCTTTGTATATGACTTAGTCAGGGATTGGAAAAGAAAAAGAAAGAAAAAAAGGAAGAATAAAGAACAGAGAGGCACTGGAAGAGTGTAAAAACAGAGATAAGGAAGGTGAGAATTAGGGATGGGGGGCTGTACATCCACAGCAGCACAGAGAGGGAAGAAGATGCTGGGAGGGGGGGGTATAAATGGCAGGGAAAACCATTACAACAAATGATAGTGTGTGAGATGCCCCATGTCTGCATTAAGTCCACTTGTTTTGATGTCAAAGAGTCTTATCATTCTGAGCTCAAATGTTTTCCGTTCTTGGGTGCGCTTTAACATTCCATTGAGGATTTTGATTTTTAAATGATTTATGGAATGATCTGGCTGTGAGTAATGATGTCCCACAGGTGAGCAATATCTTCTTTCTTCATGGTGGAGTATAGAGTGTCTGTGCATATTCATTCTTCCTAGTAGTTTTTGGCTGGTTTCCCCAATGTAGCAACCTTGGTCACATTTGTTGCATTGAATCATATACACTACATTCCTGGATGTGCAGCAGTATGACCCTTTAACATTGAGTGTTCTATTGTTGTGACTGGCTGTGGGATCTTGGCATATATGTTTGCAGAGTTTGCAACGTGTGTTGTTGCACGGTTTTGTGCCATTATCAGTGTTTTTAATTTCGTTGTGAAGTTTTCTGTTGACTAATTTCTGTTTGAGGTGGTGTGGTGGTTGCCGGAACGCAAGAATGGGAGGTTGGGGAAAGATTTCTTTTAATGTCACATACTCTTCCAGCATGGGTTGCAGATCTTTGATTATTTTTCATATACCCTCTAGGGTAGGGTTGTATGTGGCCACTAGTGGTATGCGTGTGGTAGGTTCTTTCTGTCTGTATTGTAGCAGGTGTTCTCATGGGGCTTTTAGTGCAGATGTAATAGTTCTGGCAATGGCTTTTGGTTTGTATCCCTTCTGTCTGAACGATGCGGTCAGGGTTGCGAGATGCCCGTTTCTGTCTTCAGTGTCTGAGCATACAGTGTGGCGGCCGGGCTGACTCTAATGCGGCCGCCACCGCAGTTTTAAAATAGCGCGGGCGGCGCGCGGGCTGTCTCCGGCCGAAACCCGGCCGGTTTTCCCACGCCTCGGGCGCTTTCAATAGTAAGCGCCATTAGCGCTTATCTATTGAAGCGGTCGCCGCGCGGGAAACTCTGTTTTTAAACGGAGAACGGACTTGCGGCTAGCCCGCTACGCTCCCGGCAAGCTTTAGAATGAGCTTAGCCGGGACAGTATGCATTGGTATCTTATAGCCTGGCTGTGTATGATACCTTGTTTTGTATGAGTGGGATGGAAGCTGGAGCTGTGGAGGTAACTGCATCTGTCTGTAGGTTTCTTGTATACAGATGTGTCGTTTGCACAATCTTTCAGTGTTACTGTTGTGTCTAGAAAGTTTACTAGGTTTGCAGAATAATCCATTTTGAGTGTAATTGATGGATGGAATGCGTTCAGGGACTCATGGAATTGTTTTAGGTTTCCTTCACTCTCTCTCCACCCTTCCAGTGCGCCTCTGTTCTTTATTCTTCCTTTTATTTTTTATTTTCCAATCCCTGTCTAAGTTGTAGAAACCTTTGTGTATCAGTATTGCTTGACCTGAGGAAGAGAGCAAAACTCTCGAAAGCTTGTCCTATGACAAATTGTTAGTCCAAATAAAAATACTGAAGAGCTCATTTATTCTGCATTTATTCAAGCAGAGTCCTCTGTATTATCAAAGGGTCTCACATTCTGCCCTACCAAGCCTATGGACGAGATTGAGCTGTGCAGTGACCTGGAAGAGTTCTTCAGAAGACTGCGTCTTAAGGAGTTCTTCCATGACAGACACGACCAAGATCGTGCCAACACTGCAGAAGGAGGGCCGCTGCATATGAGCAGGGAGAAACAAAAATCCAACTGGATCCCACAAACTGGGCGCAAGCCCAAACTGGACCAGTACATCGAAAGCTTTAGACACAGAGCCAAATCCACCATCCTGGACAAAGTAAGGAAACAAACGTATAATCTGACACTGATCAAGAGGAGAGTCATAGAATCGCTAACGGCCAACCACAACATAACAATCAAACCTGCGGACAAGGGAGGAGCAGTGGTCATAATGAACACTACAGACTACCTGCGGGAAGCACACAGACAACTCTCTGATGCAAAGTATTACACCAAACTGCAGGAGGATCCAACAAAAAAAAAATACATGAGAACTCAACAGGATCATTAAAACACTCCCGATCCACACAAGAGAATAAATTCTGGACCTGATACCAGCTAACCCAAAACCTGGCACATTCTACATGCTCCCCAAAATTCACAAAGAGGGTAACCCTGGGCACCCTATCATCTCTGGATCTGGCACACTGACTGAGAATATTTCTGGCTGGGTGGAAGGCACTCTCAAAACACTTGTCAGGAACACACCCAGCTATATCCAGGACACCACAGACCTGCTAAACAAACTTAATGCCATTGGACCCCTACCAACAAGAACACTACTAGCAACCATGGACGTAGAATCACTCTACACAAACATCCCCCACAAAGATGGGATTTCAGCCTGCAGAAACTTTCTGGGACTGCAGGAGCCACTCAGAGACTAAATGCATTGAATTTATTCTGACCCATAACTACTTCACATTTTGAAATGACACATACCTCCAGACAACCAGGACTGCTATGGGCACTCGGATGGCGCCACAGTATGCCAAACTGTTCTGCACAAAACTGGAAAGTGACTCTTTCCACCTGTTACTTAAAGCCCCTTACATACCTTCGGTACATCAATGACATCCTCCCGATTTGTACCTCTGGTGAACAGGACCTCCTACAGTTCCATGAGAACTTCAATACGTTCCACCCGACCAGCAACCTAAAACTTACCCATTCCCCGGACGAAGTATATTTCCTAGACACCACCATTGCTATAAAGAACAACCAACTACAGACTTCTTTATACCGCAAACCTACAGACAGAGCCTGCAATTTGAGGGACAAAAGCTTCCACCTAACACACACTAAGCATGCAATCATCTACAGTCAAGCCATTCGATACAACCGGATATGCTCCGTTACAGCAGACAGAGGTCAGCGGATTACAGCCTTGAGATCGGATTTCATAAACCGTGGATATAACCGCAGTAGTGTAGACCAGCAAATCCACCAGAATACCAAGAAGTGATTTCCTTGAATACAGACAGAAAGAGACAAGGTGGTCACATATAACCCATACCTAGAAGCCCTACGCAAGATCGCCAGGGAACTACAACCCATTCACCAGGAAGATACAAGATTGCAACAGGTCTTCCCTGAAACTCCCTTATTATCAGACAGACAACATCATAATCTCAAAAAAATGATGGTGAGACGTAAGGTATCCAACAATACAACTGAACGCGGGACAGGACCATGCCAGGGCGCAAGATGCAAAACCTTTGCAATGCTCCACACAGCGGACACAATACACATACCACACAGGAATCTGGAGTACAAAATCACAGGAAGGTTCACCTGTTCCTCCAGCAATTTCGTGTACCTCATGTGCATGAAATGCCCAGGGGGCTGCTACTAGATAGGTGAGACAGGACAGGGGCTAAACAAGAGAATGAATCTGCATCACACGTGGAACAAGAGACAGTCCTGTCAGCGAACATTTCTCTGACTCTGGCCATAAAATGAACGATCTGAAGATGGCCATACTCAAAGGTAATCTTAGACCACCGAAAGAGGATTGCATGAATACAAATTTATGCAACTGTTCAGACACTTAGTGGTGGCTTAAACTGAGACCGAAGATTCACGAGTCATTACTGACACAAGTTAACTCTCTTCCCATGAGTGCTAAAAGCCATGTCTATACATACTGCGCTATATGAATGCGCACACACACACACACACACACAAATTTTATTTTGGAATTGAAGCTTCATGTCAAATGCTATTGACCAAGCAATTGGTAGACAATACATTTGGAATATTTATTGCTCCTAATGAGATTATATTTTAGTGTTTACTTTTCTTTGGTATGTTTTTTTTCCAGCTTATCTTTTAGTGTTTTAAATGTTTTATGGTGATATGTTTAAATGTTGTATAATAGTGATTTATTGCCACCTATGTAACAGTAATTGTGCAACTGAATTGTCAGCTAAAATGTTGGGGCCAATTAAATGAATTCTGTTCGCATAAAAGGGCACAGTATCCAGCATGCAAGATACATCTCCTGAAGAAGCGTGAATAACGCGAAACGCATAGAGGGATCTGTTTGTCCAAGTGTAGGACGTTGTGAGATCACACGTCAGGACATTGCGCTCCTTCCTCCCTCCCCTGTGAATTGAGAGAGCACCGCTCTAGCTAGGCAGTAGCTCTCGCGTGACTCATGGTGCATCCTGGGAAGTTTGATCCGGTTGCTTTCAGTCAGGTGGCCGATTGATGTTCCGGTGGGGGCTGACCTAGAAAGTACGCCTTGGGTTCCTCTGTTTTATATTCTACCTCACTCGTGAGCCCGATTTGCACTTCAAATTTGTGTGAAATAACATCCACTTTTCATATACACTATTTGTATATCAGATATATTGCACTATTTGTGTTTCTCTCCGTTTTCATCCTACACTGGCGACACACTTTATTCGAGCTCGGCTAGTCCCACGAATTCGGGTATACCCGGGTGTATTGAGGTTTGTGACTGTTTTCTGCCCGAGTGCATTGAGGTATTTTCCAGGCAGGGATTGAAGCATTTTATTCCCGCTGGCTGCAATACTGCACAGTATATATATATATATATATATACTGCATTACAATTCATGAATTTATGCCATCTGGTAGACACGCGAAGCATTGCAGCCTATTAAATCCTAATCATTATCATTTAACAGATCAGCCACCCGTCAGCCAGGCATGAACCCAGGCTGGGAAGGCAAACGCAATGGGGCTTGTCAGAGGTGAGGAGCGGCGCATTCCAGGTATCTGCCAGGTACATACTGGGTATTTGCTCGAATAAAGTGTGTCGGTGCAGTACATCTCCATGTAGCAAAAATCACATGGTCATTTTCCCCCACTTATCCTACTCCGTCTCTCTGCTGCCTTTGATACTGTCAATCACTGGTCTTTATATTCTAAACTCTCTTGGTATCCACAACAAAAGCTCTTTGCTGGTTCTCATCATACCTCACCCATCTCACATTTTCGGTATCTGTTGCCAACAGGTCTTCGTCTCCTGTTGATCTGTCTGTTGGTATACCGGAGTGCTCTGTTCGGGGACCTCTCCTTTTCTTTCGCTACACACCATCACTTGGGGAAGTCATCAACTCTTTTGGCCTTTGCGTATCATTTGCATAGAGATGATACCCAATATATCTATCCATGCCTACCCTCACACCTGCAATCAAGTCTCAAGTCTCCGATTGCTTCCTGGCTATATCCTCGGGGATGGAGCTCCACCACCCTAAACTTAATATGTCTAAAAAGGAGCGCCTCATATTTTCCCCATAAAAGGGGCCTAATATCCCCTTTTTCCATCACAGTAAACGGAACTACCATCTATCCTGCCACCAAAAGCACATTGCCTAGAAGTGACATTTGACTTCTCCCTTTCCTTCGCCATTTACATTCACGGCGTTGCTAAAAGATTTCACTTCTTCCTCTGGAATATTGCCAAAATTCACCCTTTAGTCTGTGAATCTACTGCTAAAACTCTAATGCAAACCGTTATCTTCTCCTGTATGGATAATTGTAACATACGGCTAAATAGGCCTCCCTGCCTCACAACTTTCTCCTTTGCACTCTATTCGAAACTCTGCTGCTAAATTATTTTAATTTGCTCCCAAAATAGTCTCTGCTCATCTCCTCAAATACCTCTCCTGGATTCTCATCAAATGTTGGCACATCTACAAAGTTATCCACCTTCTTACATATATCAGCTTTGATCTCGTTATGCCTCTGCTCGTCTCCTGCGCTATACCCATAACGGTCTCCTTTCCACCCCTACTGCTCGCTCTTGCCCTAAACCTTTTCCCCTCACTGACCCTTACCTGTGGAACACCCTCTCACACTGTATACACCAAGCACCTTCTCTCACCACCTTTATGTCCAACCTTAAAACACACCTCTCAAATTAAGCATTTCAATAGCCTAGACTCAGCACTATTGTCCCATAGTCACAGATGCTCCCATCAACCATTGTGACCAAGGAATGTCATCTACTGCACTTATTCCCTCACCTACTGTTGCTGTAAATCTCCTAACATACCACTTAGATTGTAAGATTGTTTGTTGCACTTTTTGTACTATAACGCCCTGTACTAGATTGTATCTTTTGTAAAGCACAGACTGGGCTATATATAGCTGTACTATACTGTACAGATCATACCCATTCACACCATCGACATGGCATGTACTCTCCCACCCATTATATTCACACCCTCCATAGTCTGCACTCAATCACCGACCCCATTCATGGCATGTATCCATTCATGTAGTTGCGCCTACATACTCCCTTATTTCCACACTCTTTAAATTTGTTTCTAAAGAAAATTCCACAGTGACTACCATGAGTATCGTAGAAAAAGAAAACATAATAAGAACAATAAAACTAGTTTCTCTGGTTAAACCTGCAACTGCCTTTTCCCCAGCAGTTGGGTCATTTGAGAGGTAAATTTAAGGAGTGAAGTTTCGCAGTACAAAAGGCATCGTCGTGAAGAATGCTCTTATTAACCCCTTCAGCTCACTAAGGCCCCTATTCAATATTATGAAACCTTCAAACCAATGGGGAGAACATTTTCTTTAGTAAGGAGAAAAGACTGCTCCACGGCACATGTAATAGGAGGCATAGGCGGTCACATGCCTACAATTTTACCTGGTGGCTGCAACTTGTGGACACATGCAACTGCATAACTCTGCCCCCCTCCCCCCCTCACCCCCTGTGGGTCCTTAATAATTAGAGTCTAATTTACATGGCTGTAGAGATAGATACACACAGAGATAATGTTTCACTGGAGTTTTATGTTTGCTTCCTCTGGTTCAATATACTGTGAATACAAATATAGGATAAGGATCAGTCTACATTTAACAGAGTTGAACTTATGTGCATACTGTATGCCTTTTTTCAACCTCATCTACTATGTACACATTCCTATGTGCCACAGTCGGCAAAAATTGTCTAATTCCTTCAGTAATAGAGCATTCTCCTCCCCCACTGGCACTAGAGGGCTGAATGTAGTCTAAATTCCGATTGGAAACAAACTGTACATTGACTCAAGGTATGAAACCCTCCTTGTATATTCATTTATGAGAGAAACACACACACTGGGCCCTTTCCACCCTTCTTACAACCAGCATATTTGTACAGAAAATACATGTTTTCCCTTCCTAGATTTCTCCTGGAAATCCAGGTCTACAATCAAAGAAAATATACATTAGTAGCATTCCCGTGAGAAGTGAAAAGCACAATTCACGGTCACTGCTCTGCAATATATTACAACCCCTGCATAGTCGTAAATAGTGGAATTCAACACATTGTAAATACATACAATTAAATAGTAAGTGCCAGTGCCTCAGTTGGTGCTGAACAATGCTATTATAAAACACCCATATGCTTGTTCACAGAAGTAGGCTAAGAGCCAACATTTACTGGAAACATGAAATAAAATAACGTCAACGCTCGATTAGATCCATACATTACACGGTCAAAGTGTCACACACAGAAGATTGCATCAGAAGGATGAAATATTAATGTTGAGGTTTATGCAGCATGTTGGAGCCAACAACTGCCATTAGTTCACGGTGGTCCTAGGTGGGACAGCCTCTCCGACAGGAAACATGAATTCTTCTTCTACATTTGTAGGCATCCAAGATTCTGAAGTGCATTGTGTCACGGGAGACCAGGACTAACACCAGGGACCAATTCGCCAGACAAACAGAGTTTATTAAATTAATTTATTGGAAAAAGAAATATCCACAACTATTTAAGGCAAAACACACACACATATACAAAATGGTAAACTGGAATTACCCTATAAATCTAGTTGCAGAGACCTCCCTAAAGATATTTTCTCTGTTCTTTCTTCCTGCAATGTCCTATGCAGTTTCTCCCAGTTGCACACAGCTTCATCCCAAGCTGCTTCTTCCAAACGAAATCTGCTCACAACTAAAACACTGACTTCACAGCTAGCAAAGAGCTGATCTTATCTCAACTAGCTAGGTGATTGGAATATGACCCAGCCCCTGATTGGTGGGTGGGGGGGGAGGGGGCACATGAAGTGCAAGAACAAAACACAGTTACTTGGGAAGATCCCAGCCCACTTTACAACATTACCAACTGAAAACAAAATTAACCCCTGGTCCCTGAAGTGCTGGAACCAGGCTACAGAATACACACACACACACACACACACACACACACACACACACACACACGTGTATTACTGACAGGTAGGGGCAATGGCAGGCTTGACCTGTATCAAAAGCAGTCACATTTACCCCTACTGTCACATATTGTTCCTTAGGTCAAGCACCTAACAATTGCAGAATCGTTTCGACAAAGTTCAATGAAGACACTATTGTTAAAGCTACAATAAACACATTCGGTGAGGTTTTAATAATCTGTTCAGAATTCATGCTGTATTTCCAATTTTGCAAACGTGGATCTGAAGGTCATACTCTGACTGGTATCAGAATGTGCAGTTATGTATCTGCTTGAGAAAAGACTGTTGCTGCAATTACAAAGGCATTCATCTTTTAGAATTTCTCAACAAGTAAGCAATCAGGATAAAAAGTAAGTAAGTAAGATGGCCTAGTGATTCAAACATCTGGAAGACTACTGTCAACTGTAGGAGTGTACCAGACAGGTGCCTACAGCCCCAACAGAAGAAAAAAAAAACTTCCATAATTCCCACATCAGCAATACAAGGACTGCCAGCCAACATCACACATGAACATCTGATCGTGTTCGCAGCGTTATTTGCAAATGAATGGAATAGTTTATCGTAGGTCTGCATGCAGCTTAATGATTACGTTACATATACAGAACACACAAGGTAAAGTAAAACAGGAGCTCCCAACCACCCGGTTAGTAGTCGGGCTGATCGCTTGTAGGAACTGTGTACGATTTGAGAGTATCTCACTGCCTCAAAGTGGCGAGAAGGTGGCAACAGGTGTATAGTGTTGCTTGTGCTGGTAGGTTCAACCATGCTATAAAAGCTTCAACAATATACCTGGCTAAAGTGGGAAAGGTACTTGCCAACATGCAAATGAAGCAGAGACTTCAGTACTTGGTTTTATTTTTATATTCCCCCAGGACTCTGAAAGCATGGCTTTGTGCCAACACTGGCTTGAAACCAGCGACATGTTAAAGCAGAAGTACAATAGGAGTAGATTCAATATGCAGTGAAGCAGTACTTCATACGCTGAAGGATGATTTAAGCTCAATTCATTTGAAGAGAGTAAAGGGAAAGTCACAGTGTATGCTATACAATCATAACAGGAGATTCGTTTAAAAAAATGCATGTACCAACACATTTGAAATATATATATTTTTTTCACCTAAGATTACAAGAACTACATCTCACTTGATCATTCATTCCATCATTTGCCTAATTTAGAACATATTTAAAACAATCTGCGTGTATTACTTTAAAATGGACCAATTTTTTTAATTCAGTTTCCTCAGTATTGCCTCAACACCCAAATATGGAATACACCAAAAAGCCATTTTCCTCAGTCTTCAGGAGGCCAGATTGTCCCTGGGTTTAACCTTGTTCAGGAAGACATGAAAGAAGAGGGTGCCAAGAATCGTCAGAGTTTAAAACAAAAGCGGTCACTCAAACCTCATTACTTACAACTGCCCAATGGTCACCAGTGAAGCAGCACTGCAGGAACCGGAAGAGGCGTTTGAAAAGATTAAATGGGAAATGTTGGCCTTCGTGAAGAAATGATGACGGCCTCGAGCTAAAAAGCAGACATCTACAGTACATTACAGAAGTACAGAAAATGAAATCAGTGGAGTGGGCTTCATCGTTAACAAGATATGGAGAAACAGGAGAGTATGAAAGCTCATCCGAAAGAGCAAGACTTGTCATGCAGTTGGCAGACATACAGGCCATGCGTCCTTCCAGAAGTAGCAAAGGCAATACAATCCATGAAGGTTGGAAAGGCCCCCAGAGAAGATGGAACTACAACTGAAATCTTGAAAGAAACTGGGGAAGTGGTAGAGAAAATGCTTGCAAAACGTTCATGTTGAAGAACAGGAACATTCTAGAACAATGGAGGAATGCCATTGTTATCCTCATCCACAAGAACAGAGATAAAAACCTCTAGAACTACAGACCAATCAGACAGACTACTTCAAATTACTTACACGATTTTTACAAAGATGCTCACAAACCGGCTGCAACAGACCCTATACTTTACCCAACCTAGAGAACAAGAGGGATTCCGTAGTGGGTACACAATAGGCCACATCCAAGTCGTACAAGAAGTAATTTCCCAAAGTAACGAATACGATTTACCACTCTGCTTAGGGTTTGAAAAAGATGTTTGGTTCAGTCTACACCTCAGCAGGTTTAAATGCATTATGAAGACAAAGTGCTGAAGAAGCATACATTGATATTAAAAGGACCATTTACCAGAATGCCACTTCAAATGTTGCATGGAGATACAAGAAAGATAAGGATCAGCAAACGGCTACGACATGGAGACCCCATGTCATCTACGATTTGCAGGCGACATGGTTATATTTTGCCAAACGTCCAAAAGATCTTCAGCATCAAATCAGTCCCAAAAGTAAGTAAGAAGGTTGACCTCCATATAAAGCAAGATCAAAATGATGTTCAACAAATGTGTCAACTCTACAAAGATCAATACAAATGGAATGGAATTTTAAAAAAAGTTGAAGACCAAGTGTATTGTACCCGGCAAGTAACAATGGATGCGAACTGTTCAAATTAAATCAATTGGAGAATGAAGATGGGATGGAGCGCATTTGAAAGAAAGACAATCTTTCAAAAAAAATCTTCCACTGTGCCTCAAGAGGGATGTGTTCCCCAAGTGTATTCTGACTACTGTGCTAACGGATGAATGTGAAACTTGGACTCTAAATGCAAAGACAATTCAGAAGCTTCAGACAACTCAAAGTATGGAGGAGACCAAAAACAAAAAAACAAAAAAGAAGAATGAATGAGTTTGAGAGCAAACAAAAAAAAAGTCTGATATCACAAGGGTGAAGAAATTAAAATGGCAGCGAGACGGACATATTGCAGAAAGAAATGAAAATTGTTGGAAAAAGGAGGTACTGGACTCGATTTCAAGTAAAATTAAAAGACCAAGACCAAAAGTAAGACAGGCAGATGAAATCCAAAAATGTGTTGAAGCAAGATGAAGAGGTTTGCAACCATAGGACCTGGAAGATCATTGGGGAGGCATTCATCCAGCAGTGGAACAGCAAGGGCTGCTGATATCATTATATATAGTATGTAACACCCCTACCCACCCTGAGGGATAGGGGGTACAGTGAAAAGGGAGAAGTTGAAACAGTCTCTGCGGCTTTGACAGGGGTTATACCTGCTAAAAAGGGGTGTAGGTTCTCAACGGTTTACCTGTGCATCTCAGGGTAGATGTAGTAGATTCGAGCCAGCTTGAATAAACGAGTGATGAATAAGAGGGTGCCAGGAACTTTTGAATATTTATTAACAGGAGATAACTTCTTCCAATGCATGTACAATCTGGTGGATGCACAATCTCATGAGCAGGAAAGGCTTTCAGCAGCTACAGTGAAATACCTTCCCTTCCCTCTCACCATGAGACTGGTAGTGGCTCATCTCAGTAAGAGAGCCTCTTGACCTGCCAAGTTGCAGATCCAGACCTATCTGAAAATCATTTGCAGTCTACCCAGGTCTCTTCCTAGTCCTGCAGATGGGAACATCCTGCTACTGTGGTGTAGGATACGTCCAGTATCTTAACTGTACAGATGTTCTTAAGCTGGATATAGGCCTCTCCTTATGAGAACCTGTCTGTCCAGTTCCTTGCTTAAGGGGTTACTTAACTTATAGGGCACTTCATTAACTAGGAAAACAATAAACATGGAGAATACTTTACTATATTCATGCGAGATGCCCTCCTGGTGTCAGAGATCTGAAGGGAAAAGCACATGTATGGCCCTTTTATAACCTTGGTAGAGGTATAACCCCACCCTCAGTTACTGGGCAGAATAGTTACACCATGTCCATGTGACCTTCTGGCAACTTCCAGAACGAAGGCATGGCTAGACATGTGCATTGAAAATGCAACACTATAGTAACATCAATGCGACTAACTCACATGTCTGAGACCTGGTGAGGATTTAACCCCTACACCACCAGCAGCTACCAGGGCTGACATGCAGGGATTTTCTAAACTTAGAGAGGGTTCTATGTAGAGCACTACCTGCGCGGGTCCAGTGCGGCGCCGATGCAGAAAGGACAGTAGCTGCTGAAGAATTTCTACAGGATCAGAGCAGTCAATCACAACTCTGCTTGCTGAAGTCCCGCCCCACAATTCCTTGCATTGCGCTATACAAAGCACAGAGGGCGACTTTAAAAGCAGAGCTACAGTATCAATCACTGAGATTCTTCAGCAGTTGCCGTCGTTACATCTCCACAAGTCACTACCAATTTTTCCACTCATCCTGCAAGACATACACGGCACAAAATAGCAGTGTGCCATCTGACAATGGCAGGCACATTTTGGTCCCTTGCTGTCCAGGTTGACCTGTCAAAGAAGCTTCCAGAGGAGGGGGTTCATATTAGATTTGGCAGGAACACTTCTCATTCTCCAACCTGATGTGTATTATAGTGTATTAGGGGTGGGGAGGATTGGATGACAGCCCAATAGTGATAGGCTTGAGTGTGAATAAGTGAATAAACGGAAAGCTGAGAATTTTTGGGAAATTAAACGCTGGTGGGAGACAGGAGACACACAGACAGAGACACACAGACAGAGACACACAGACAGAGACACACAGACAGAGACACACAGACAGAGACACACAGACAGAGACACACAGACAGAGACACACAGACAGAGACACACAGACAGGATTTGGGCTACATTTTCCACAGTTCTTTGAGAAAGAAGTTAAAATGTACCAGTCCTGCCACCGTGGGACCAGATTGCAAACATCTATACATATTGTATATCTGTATGCCTACCAGTCCATTCCCATTTAGGAGCAGTCTGTATATCATTGACATAGGGCAAATCAGGGCAGAGAACAGTTTGCATTAATGCTTTACTTTACTCCTTTTTGGAACCCCACAAATAATTTTAGCAAAAGTAAATGCTCCCAGAGCCTAGTTTTCATGGTTTACAAAAGGCCTCTTCCTTTTTGGATATAAAGCCTATTTATACGCTCTGAAAAGGACTTCAGTACTTGGTTTTATTTTTATACTCCACCAGACTCTGAAAGCATGGCTTTGTGCCAACGCTGGCTTGAAACCAGCAACATGTTAAAGCAGAAGTGAATTAGGAGTAGATTCCATTTGCAGTGAAGCAGTACTTCATTTTGCTGAAGGATGCTTTAAGGTCAATTCATTTGAAGAGAGCGTAAATCTTCCTTAGCAAAGGGAAAGTCACAGTGTGTGCTATACAATCATAACAGGGATTCATTAAAAAAAAATGCATGTACCAACAGATTTGGAATATATATTTTGTCGCCTAGTATTACAAGAAGAACTACATCTCATTAGTCAACTTGACCATTCATTCCCTCGTTTGCCTAATTTACAACATGCTTAAAACAATCTATATGTATTACTTTAAAATGTACCAATCGTTAGCATTCAGTTTCCTCTGTGCATGCCAGAACACAGAAGAGGAGAAAGTACCCTGCTGAATGCGCTCACTGTGATGTAATATGCAATGTGAAATAAAAGCCTTTTATCTGCGTATTAAAAATAGTAAGAATAAAGGGATCAGGTGCTAATAATCCATGACCTGTCCCTGTAAACCACTGCCTTTCAAAAACTCCTATTAGTGTGTGACGCATTAGTGTTGCAATAGCAGTTTGCATTTCATATAGAGCCCCTCATTAATATCTTGAGAGCTACTAACCATAGGGCACAATGGCTTAAAGTCCAATAGACATTCAGTGCATTTTGGGTAGTGGTATATTGATTTCCACTACACCATATATGTTTTAGTAAAAAGTATTAATTCATATCAGTTGCCCTATTAAGGTGTTATTAGACCGTATGTGCTCTATTGGACTTTAAGCGATTGTGCCATATGGTTACTAGCCCTCAAGATATTAATGAGGGGCTCTATATGAAATGCAAACTGCTATTGCAACACTAATGCGTCACATACTATAATAGGAGTTTTTGAAAGGCGGTGGTTTTCAGGGACAGGTCATGGATTATTAACACCTGATCCCTTTATTCTTGCTATTTTTAATAAGCAAATAAAAGGCTTTTATTTCACTATTTCACAATGCATATTACATCACAGTGAGTGCATTCAGTAGGGTACTTTCTCTTCTTTTCATTGTATCCTTGCTCGCCCTACATTGCACCTCAGTGTTTCTTACATAATTTCCTTCTGTAAGGTAGATGCGGACTTCTTTTCCATTGCCCTATCTCATTCATACAGAACACAGAATACCCAGTTAAAATGTATTTTGGGGTGCAGCAACATACTCACAGCCTATTAATGGCATTCTATAACTCTGCTTTGAATCAGCCTCCCAGAATAAAGAAACAATACTAGTCCGTTCTCAATTTGATTCATTCAGTTAATACTCACGGGTTGCAATAAAATAGTAAACGATTTCCTACCCATCAACACAAAAACTCTGGGTTTGATAAAACTAATGGCTAAAATGTGACAAAATGTTTTATTACATTAAAATGAACATACTTCGGATGGTTACAGAATTTGGCAGCATATACAAAGCTTAAATAGAGCCGTCAACCTCCATGGACTAAAAATCTGTGAGATTGGAAGGTTCTGCCCCACAAAATGGCATATTTATTGAAAAGTGCTGATTTTTTTAGCATTACCAAAAGATTATTAAACCGCTCATCCTTTTATAAAATGCTTTTGATGAGAATGTGTGTGTAATAAGGTGCATGAGGATAAATTGGAAGCACACAAAAAATATCCAAGGGGATAGAAAAGATTCCTCTTATTGCACTCTTTTTGATTTTTTTTAGCAACAAGACTCCACTGAAGTAAATAAGTCACATGGGCTGCGGCCACGCTAGCGGTGACGTCACCAGCTCCCCAAGCATGAGCTCCGGGTGTCCTGCCTATTTCGCAAACGCGCATGGGGGGGCATTGCGGGTAAGGTGAGCGCGGTTGAAAGTCTCTTTTTGCTTACGCAAGCGCCAAGTGTTGGTGAGCGCCCGTGCCCGCGCACAGGACAATTTCACTTGCCGAAACTAACCTCAGCAAGCACCGTGCGGTCAGCACGCTCAGCACTAGCGTGGCCGCAGCCTTATGCTAAAATGGAGTCATACCAATTACTCAGTGAGACGGACAGAAAATAAGAGGTTAACATGTCTGAGTACTTGAAATCGGACGGATTGTAATATAGTGTTTGTGGTGCTTTTCAGTTGACCCAAGAGTTCTTCACTTCACGTTCAGAACATCGCTGTCTCCTTCACAATACTGCACGCAGATGAAGACACTTGTAAAAGGTTTCAAAAGCTCTGTGCACTAGGATTTCATCTATGAATCTTACTTCTCAGTTGAAAGATATCACAACTTCTCACCACATCAATACAGCAACTGGAATTTTAACAAATAGTTACTGAAAAGACATACAAGTGTCCTAGACGGAGGCCCTGCAAACCGGGACACTACCCCTGCAGATTCTGGGGGACAGGGAATGGGAGCGAATACTGGTGCCTCAAGGATAGATTCCAAGCCATTTTGGTCAAAGCCATGTGATGGTTGTAGGCCTTTCTATAGATTTTCTTCCAGATATTCCAGCTCTGCATGGACCAAATACTTCAGCAGTTAACACTGCCGTCTGCTTATCAGCATCTCTTAAAACAAACAGTACTGCTGTAATACATCTTACAATATTACTTGCAACTGCACTCTAGTGTATTTGCATTCTCCAGAACATTATACCGTTTGATTTGTATTACATCGGCAATATATTTAGTGTATGCGCACGCACACGCACACACACAGTGTGGAGGGATTGGGGCACACACTGAACTAGTATAAGCCAGACTGATGCTATCAGGAGTACCTGTAAGGTACTTTCCAAAAATAACAAATGGATAGGCACACCATAAATATGCAATAAAAGGTTTTACTGGTCCAATGTTTGAGCTTCGCTCTGGAGTCTTTATGAAATTCACCCGATCAAGGCTCGAGAGGGTTGCCAAAACATTGGGCCATTAAAATATTTTTTTAGCATATTTATGGTGCGACTATCCACTTGAGATATATAAACACACTGCCAAAGTGGCATGCAAAACATTGCATGTTCATCTAGATACCGAAAGGGTAAAATACAATTAAATTCCACTTACGGAATCTTCTGGAGGTCTCTGGATCTTTCCCCAGTCCACTGATGGTCCTTTCTCTTGCAAGAATCTGTGGTACAGTTTCTGGAACCCAGCAAGGTCTTTCTTTATGTGCTGGAAGAAAAGAAATGCATCTGGTTTTCAATGTATACAAATACGTATATAGACACACACACAGGAAATTGGACATACTGCTGTTAACATTTTATGTGGGAAGCAGAAAAGGTGACACAAACATCTAATGTTTGACTCTGACGAAACTCGCTATGGGTATTCCCTTTGCACACATCTGTCATAGACTAGACTAGAGATCAGCGAATCCGCCCAAATCAGTTTCCAGAGTTTTTCGCTGAGGTAACTCCCCTCCCCTCCCCCCCCCCCCCCCCCCAAACAGATTTGGGCAATTTCAATCCGCACTAATCAAAATCCACCATAGGATACAACCCGTGGATGGATATGTAGAATTCAATCCACTGACTGGATTCTACATATCCGTCCACGGGTTGCGGAATCCACGGATTGTATTGGTAATAATACAAAAACATGTTTTTTTACATTGATCTGCTGAAATCCGTGGACCAAAAAGAACAGGCCGATCCAAAATTTGCCCATCTCTACCTGTGACCCACGTTCACTAAATTTTATTCTTATTAACCATTGCAATTTTACTATGCATGCTATAATCTGCTCTACATAAAACTCAAGCAAAAACAATACCGGAAGACATCACAGGAATAAAAAGTTATCATAAAACTACCAAAACCATGTAACGTTCACTTTTAAAGGCAGGTTTATAATATGCAGCCTTGAAATGACAAACCACACACACTTCAAAATTGGCAAGAACAATAAATGTTCTATAAAAATAATAATTCATGTATACCGATTCCTAGGTTTGGGGGGACAATGCTTGCTCTGAAAAGGTTTATTAATTTAAAAAGGTGTATAGTGCCAAACATTACAGCTATTGTATTACATCGCACAGACTGCCTATTTTGTTCATATATATGGAAGGATAACAAGGTGTCAGCCACAGAACTAAAAGTAGAGTGGGTGACCGGATTGGTACCGGGGAGATATATATACACATATATATTTTTTTTATATATACACACACCCAAGCATTGTAACATAATATGCGTGCAAGGTAATTGTTGAGGAGCACCGTAAAACTCAAAATCGCGGTTCAAACCACTACATTTGGAGTTTTAAGTTGTCCTTTCGAGTGCGTTCCTAAATTGTCCCTTCGAGAATCAATAACAAAAAGGTCAGAAATGAAGTGACCTAATAATGGTTTTGCTACTGGGTTGTCTTCCTGTTTGCCACAGAACTCTTACCACTAATTCGCACTCTGATGCGGTGGACAGTATTCTTTCCAGGTCCATTTTCATGGCTTCCTCCAGCTCCTGCCGGATGGCTTCTTGAAACTGAGACATTCCGCCACCCGACATTGCTTTGCTAAAATCTGAAAGAGGAATTAGGGTGAGAACACAGTTCATCCAACTACAGGAACCTATAAAACACTGAAAAATGAACTTACTGAAATGGAAATCAATACGGAGTATAACCAAGAATACCAATTTAAAACCATTCATATTGCATAACTGATACCCAAAACATTATTGCCTCCTGAAGATCTCTTGCTACTTTTAAAAAACAGATCTTTCTCTAGGAAAAAGACCTGTATGCATTATGTGTGACCTCATCTTTATATGAACATCAAGGTGTGTGTATTTTATAGACACATGTACGTTTACCTATTAACAAGTGTGACAGAAACCAGGGGTTGGTAATAAACTCCATATACAGGGCTCCCAGGATACTGAACAGTTTCTGTCCTGTCTAAGCTGAACAGGGCAGCCTCGTGGTACAGGCACTCCATTCCACAGTTTGTCTGCTGCCTGTTTTCTGTCACCTGTCATGCTGATTAGAGTTCAGGTATATAAGACCTGTTTCCTGTTTCCTCTGAGCCCCGCCCAAGAGCCTGGAAGGCTGCTGAACTGCAGAGGGGTGAGAAAGCCTCTTTCCCAAATCGCTTCATTCATTCTGTTAGTTTGTCTAAAGACTGCAAAGGTACTTATTTTGTTGGTGGAAGTGGACAAGCCACTTCCAACTCTGAGTCAGGGACATCTAAGTTTAAGTTATCGCTCAGACGAGCAGCTTTTTGTTTGGCTTTGTTTTCTGTTTAAACTGTGGCAGTCTCAGTGCCTGGGACTGAATAAACCAGGCATAGCCTGTTTAAAGGAACAGTACGTGACGTCTCATCATTTAACCTACCCTAAAAGACCGTGTTCTAACAGTCCCGGACAGACGGCGGAGCCCCGGAGTAAGCCGTTTGTCACATATGGTGGAGAATGCGGGCAGAACACTGAGAGGTCTGGGGGTTAAAGAACTTTAAAAAAAAAAAAAAAAAAAAAAAAAGAAGGTTTTTTTTTCTCTCTCTCCAAACAAGATGGAAGACGTGGTGAGTGCGCTGGTACGCAATGTCGCTGTCCAGAAAGACGCGAATGAAGCCCAGCAACAGGCGAGTGAAACCCAGCGACAGCTGTTAATAGCCCAGCAAGAGACTAATGCAAACCAGCAAGAGACAAACCGCCTGCTGAGAGAGGAGCAAAAGCGGTTCGCTCAGGGCTTACAGCAGGAACTCGAGATCCTGAGGGGGACTATCAGTAACCTTCCACTGGCAGAGGCAGCCCCAGTTCCGAAAATGACCAGGGCAAGCCACTACCTTCAGAAGATGGGACCCTCGGATGATGTGGAAGCCTATCTTCTCACGTTTGAACGCACGGCACAGAGAGAGGGATGGCCAGAAGCTGAGTGGGCTGGTCTAATCGCACCCTTCCTAAGCGGCGAACCCCAGAAGGCTTACTTTGATCTAGAGCCAGCCGAAGCTAACGTCTATGCAAAATTGAAGTTCGAGATCCTCGCCCGCCTCGGCGTAACCACGGCTGTTCGTGCCCAAAGGTTTCACGCATGGTCCTTCACGATGGATAAAGCCACCCGAAGCCAGATGTATGACCTCATCCACCTCGCCCGGAAGTGGCTACAACCCGAGATCAACTCAGCAAGCCACATCGTGGAACGGTTGGTCATGGACCAGTTCTTGAGGAAACTTCCCTCTGCCTTACGCCGTTGGGTCAGTCGGAGTGACCCCCACAATGCGGATGAGCTTGTGGCCCTTGTAGAAAGGTACAGTGCAGCAGAAGAGCACCCGCAACCCACAGTCGGGGAGCAACCCCACTATCCGAGGTTCCAGGACTCTTCCAGAGACGGTAAAAGGGTACCGGGGTTAAGGGGCGCTGAAGAGCGGCGACCACCTTCACGCCGCTCCAGCTACAGTGGTTCGCACACTAAGGGCAATAGCCAACATGGGGAGCCGGGAAAAGGCTCTAAGTGGGACACAGACTATGTACCTAAATGTGTAAATTGTCATGAGAGGGGCCACACAGCAAAAATCTGCCCACTAAATGATGAGCCCATGCAATGCAACAGCGTGGAACCTTATTCGCTGTTGTCCCAATGTATGGGCCCTAGCCCAGAGGACCCCTTGAATAACCATCTGTGGGCATTTGTAAAGGTTAATGGTAAGAGGGTTCGGGCACTTCTTGACTCTGGGAGTATGGTCACACTAGTGTCCGAATACCTATTGCCCATTAAGAAGAAACAGGTAAACAGTTCACAAAGAGTGGCAATTTGTTGTATACATGGGGATAATCATGAATATTCCACTGAAGATGTTTTTTTTGAAACAGAATTTGGTTCTTTAGATTTCAAGGTGGGTGTTGTACCCAAACTGGCACATGATGTGTTAATAGGGACCGACTTTCCCCATTTTCTAAAAATGTGGTCCCCAGCTCAGAATAGCGCCCAGAGTTCAATAGCAGACCATAACGAAGTGTTAGAAGAAACAAATCCTTTCCCTTTTTCAGAAATGGAGGTTGACGAGGGCCCAAATAAGAAGGGGGAAAAGGAGGAGTGCTGTGAAATTCCCTTCCCCATCACTACTTTGGTAGGGAATACCCCAAATCAAGATGTTGATCAGGCACTTACCACCCCAGTACAGGATAAGACCCTCGCTGACCTAGAGGTCAGTCCTGGGAGTTTTAAGAAGGCCCAGTGGGAGGACCCCACATTAGCGGTAGCAAGGGGAAATATACGGGACCAGAATAGTACTCATGGCCAACCAGATAGGTCACTTGCTTACCCCTACTTCGAGGTAGAGAACGACCTAGTATATCGGGTTGATAAAAGAAAATCAGTTACAACTAAACAATTGTTGGTACCACGGACATTCCGTAACGTAGTATTACACCTCGCACATAGTCATCCATTGGGGGGACACCTAGGGGTGGAAAAGACAAAAGAAAAGGTTCTCCGAAGCTTTTATTGGCCTGGGGTTCTGGCAGAAATTACAAACTATTGTTCCTCATGCCCAGAATGTCAGATCACCGCCCCGTTCAAAGCATACCGCAGCCCATTGGTACCCCTTCCCATAATAGAGGTACCATTTGACCGGATTGCTATGGATCTAGTAGGACCCCTAATAAAATCTGCTAAAAACATAGCAAAAGAGTTAGTACTTCTGTTTTCCCGGGTCGGAATTCCTAAAGAGATCTTATCTGACCAGGGAACACCATTTATGTCCCAAGTAACAAAAGAGCTATGTAAACTCCTAAAAATCAAGCATCTCAGAACCTCAGTCTATCATCCACAAACAGATGGTTTAGTGGAAAGGTTCAATAAAACCTTAAAGAGCATGTTACGCCGGGCGGTCGATAAGGATGGGAAAAACTGGGACTGTTTGTTACCATACCTGTTATTTGCCATTAGGGAAGTTCCCCAGTCATCCACAGGCTTCTCCCCGTTTGAACTATTGTATGGCCGACATCCAAGGGGCTTACTGGATATAGCCAAAGAAACTTGGGAACACGAGGTTACCCCTTACAGAAGTGTAATAGAGCATGTTGCCCAAATGCAGGACCGCATTGCTGCAGTCCTACCCATAGTGAGGGAACACATGGAGAAAGCTCAAGAAGCACAAAGGAATACGTATAATAAGGGTGCTAGGGTCAGAATTTTTTTTCCAGGTGATAGGGTACTAGTTCTGGTTCCCACTGTGGAGAGTAAATTCCTTGCTAAATGGCATGGGCCATATGAGGTCTTGGAAAGAGTGGGAGAAGTAAATTATAGGGTAAGGCAGCCAGGTAGGAGGAAACCTGAGCAAATTTACCATATAAACCTACTCAAGCCCTGGAAAGATAGAGAGGTCTTGTTAACCCTAGTACCCCCAGGTCCGTCAGAGAATCAAGAAACTGACCCAGAGGTTAGCATAGCTGAAACACTGTCCGTGCATCAGAAACGAGAGGTCCAGAGTTTAGTGAGAAGGAACAAAGAAATCTTCTCTACACAGCCAGGTAAAACTAACGTAATTAAACATGACATAGTCTCTGAACCGGGGGTCCGAGTTAACCTTAAACCGTACCGAATCCCAGAGGCCAAGAGAGAGGCTATAAGTTTAGAGGTTAAAAAAATGCTAAAACTAGGCGTAATTGAGGAATCCCAAAGTGGGTGGAACAGCCCTATAGTTTTAGTCCCAAAGCCAGACGGTACAACAAGGTTTTGTAATGACTACCGGAAACTAAACGCGGTGTCAAAATTTGATACTTATCCTATGCCCAGGGTGGATGAACTTGTAGAGAGACTGGGCAAAGCCCGATATCTCACAACCCTAGACCTAACAAAAGGGTACTGGCAGGTTCCCCTCACAGAAAGGGCAAAAGAAAAGACAGCCTTCTCAACCCCAGAGGGCCTCTTTCAATATAAGGTGCTGCCTTTTGGCTTACATGGAGCTCCCGCCACATTCCAAAGAATGATGGATAAAATTTTAAAACCACATGCTCGGTACGCTGCCGCCTACCTGGATGATGTGGTAATCCATAGTGAAGATTGGCAGTCCCACCTTCCAAAAGTCCAAGCTGTGCTCGACGCAGTTCGGTCTGCTGGACTAACTGCTAACCCCGCTAAATGCACTATTGGTCTGGAGGAGGCCAAGTATCTGGGGTATTCTATTGGTAGAGGGTTACTCAAACCACAAACACTCAAAGTAGAGGCGATACAAAATTGGCCAAGGCCAGTCACAAAAAAACAAGTAAGGACCTTTTTGGGGTTAATTGGCTACTATAGGAGGTTTATTCCCAATTTTGCAACTAAGGCAACCCCACTAACCGACCTCACAAAAGCAAGAGGACCGCTAATGGTAAAGTGGTCCCCCGAAGCCGAACAGGCCTTTAGAAGCCTGAAAGAAGCTCTCTGTGCCCAACCAGTGTTGGTCACACCTGACTTCTCCAAAGAGTTCGTAGTCCAAACCGACGCATCTGAGGTAGGGCTGGGGGCGGTACTCTCCCAGGAGTCTCAAGGGGAGGAGCACCCCATCCTTTATTTAAGTAGGAAACTAAATCCCCAGGAGAAAAATTACTCCATAGTCGAGAAAGAGTGTCTCGCAATAAAGTGGGCTGTAGAGACACTCAAGTATTATCTGTTGGGGAGAAAGTTCCGATTGGTCACAGATCATGCACCCCTTACCTGGATGTGTCAAAATAGGGAGAAGAACGCTAGGGTGACCAGGTGGTTCCTAAGCCTACAGCCCTTTAAATTTTCTGTGGAACACAGGTCGGGGCACAAACATGGCAATGCCGACGGGTTGTCAAGGATGCACTCCCTAATATCCATGGTCGCTCACCCCTCGAGGTCTGAGCTGGGGGGGAGGATATGTGACAGAAACCAGGGGTTGGTAATAAACTCCATATACAGGGCTCCCAGGATACTGAACAGTTTCTGTCCTGTCTAAGCTGAACAGGGCAGCCTCGTGGTACAGGCACTCCATTCCACAGTTTGTCTGCTGCCTGTTTTCTGTCACCTGTCATGCTGATTAGAGTTCAGGTATATAAGACCTGTTTCCTGTTTCCTCTGAGCCCCGCCCAAGAGCCTGGAAGGCTGCTGAACTGCAGAGGGGTGAGAAAGCCTCTTTCCCAAATCGCTTCATTCATTCTGTTAGTTTGTCTAAAGACTGCAAAGGTACTTATTTTGTTGGTGGAAGTGGACAAGCCACTTCCAACTCTGAGTCAGGGACATCTAAGTTTAAGTTATCGCTCAGACGAGCAGCTTTTTGTTTGGCTTTGTTTTCTGTTTAAACTGTGGCAGTCTCAGTGCCTGGGACTGAATAAACCAGGCATAGCCTGTTTAAAGGAACAGTACGTGACGTCTCATCATTTAACCTACCCTAAAAGACCGTGTTCTAACAGTCCCGGACAGACGGCGGAGCCCCGGAGTAAGCCGTTTGTCACACAAGTTAATTACATTTTTCAAAGAGAAAAGGCATGGGCAGGGCAAGAATGTAAAAAAAAAAAAAAAGTTTGGTTTTCAGCCACACTACAAGATACAAAGTAATATGGCGTAAGAGGAGAGCCCAAGGGGACTTATTGTAGGTTTGTTCAGTTCCATTGTGTACATTTAAAAACGTGTGGTTTGTGTGTTTGTTTTTACCTTTTGAAAGAGCAGATCGGGCTTTCTTTAAACACATAAAGTAGCAATTCCCCCCAGAAGTCTAGATGTTATATAATGATAGTACTGTATGCCTCCTGGGCATGACTTGTTCATTTTTTTAGGGTTTTTCTAGTGTTCATTTTATTTATTTTTTTATGGAATTTCTTAAAGGGCGAAAAACTAAAATGCATATAATGGACTGCTGTTTTAACCAAGCACTAAAACATCTGGGCTTCAGAGAAGCACGACATGCCCTCGGGAATTGCCACACAAGCCACAGTTGTCAAACCAAAAAAGTTAGTAACTGGTTAATAATAATAATAATATTTATATATACATATACATACAGTATACAGTATGTTTTAGCATTGATTCCTGTGTAAATCAGTATTGCTGACCTGAAGAAGAGAGGAGAACGCTCGAAAGCTTGTCCTATGACATAAATTGTTAGTCCAATAAAAAAGGTGTCACCTAATACTGAAGAACTCATTTATTCTGCACATTCTTTTCTGTATGAAACACGCATTCTAGTTACATGGTAGGCTAAAGTGGGCAGCCCTCTGGGGTTGATCTACTCTGCCTGATCCCTTCAGCCTTTTTATCACACATTTCTTTTTTTACAAAAAGGTTTTACCAAAGATATTTGCTAAGCAGTAGAGGCAAACTTACTGAAAACGTAATTGCAGGTATTTTTCTACTTTTATTTTTTACACTTTGATCAAAATGTAAAAAAAAAACCTGTGTAATTTTGCAAACATTTGAAAATATGGGGGGGGGAAATAATTCAGCTTTCTAGCCAAAAATGTGGCCATCTCATGGAAACGCTCTTTTTCCATAAGGCACTTTACAGCAATGGAAGTCAATTGACAGCCCTTTGACTTGGACATACGCAGGTGTCCCCAGCACTGTACGTTGCCTCCAGGCAGTAGACTGCTTGGTAAATATGACTCAGTGTTTTCACGTTTTATAACCCTCTTAAATTCAAATGTGGGATTTTGGCTTGGTTTTCAGATAAAAGGACTTCAGTGATGATCATCTTTGAGGGGCAAATTTATTGCCTTATAATGAGGTCGTCTAAGGCTGCGAATATAGTAGGTGCGCGCGACAAATCGCATGTCGTGCGCCTGTCAGCTGAGCGATTTGTGGCCTGTGAGCCACAGCAAACGGGGAGGCGTGGCGTTACGTGAGCGGTTCGCCCTCATTGGCTGAAGCGCACACGTGACCGGGCCGTCGTGCAACTAAATCAAAATTATTTGTCTCCTCCAAAATCGCGCGCACTATGGCCTGCCTCAGAGGTACAGCCTTTTGTTCGTGGCGAGTATGGACACTGCCATGACAGATGCAGGGGGTAAGTGCATCTGCTCAGCGCGGCTCAGCAAGGCTCATCCCACTATGTCCCAGGCCTAATTCAGCATTCCTTGCTGTATACCAAGAAACGGAACACTTGCAATATAAAACAGGGATTGTGGATAAGGACGGGCATAATAGTAAAAACACTGGATTTAGGGTTAAAAAATCTATTCAGTACTTTCCCAGCCTTGAGAAAGTCATCATGTCTATTATAGATACAGATCACCAACTTATCAGCTCCTCTAATCAGGCAGTAACTATGCATGTAAACGCTATGGGGGAGAGTCAATGTTATTCAAGTCAGTTAATGCTGGATAGAAGTGCGATGCCCCGCAGAGACGTATCGAGAATCCTGGCGTATGTACAGTGCTCCAAATCTAAAAGCTTATACTAAAATAACAGAATATATTTTTTGGAGGCACATCTAAAACATTGTTGCTCTTGACCAGCCTACCGAACTCCAAAGCGCTGTATCCAGTCGTAGAATAGTGATGGCACTAGGGTAGGGCTCTTCAACTTGTAGCCCGCAAAGCGCCTTGCAAAGCCATTGGGGGTTATCTTACTCTTGCTAATTGTAGTGTTTTTTTGTTTTTGTTTTTTTTTAAAGACTAAAATTCACTTATAAGATGAGGTAATGTAAAGGCGAGTTATAATGTTGAAGTAGAATACATCTGAAGTCTTTAAATGTATCCAATCTTACATTACAATACTCTTGTGGCCCTTCTAATTCTATATTTTTTTGTTGGGGTCCAACCCCTTTGGAAAATTAATTGCAGAGCCCTGTACTAGGGGTACAAAGTACCATTGGTTTTAAATCCTGTTACTTTTTTTATGCACACTTACAATTACTCTTTGATGCTTAAGAATGGGCTCACATTAGAACGCAGTTAGCCTTACTATTTTCTAGCATACAGTAAATATGGCTTAAATCTTCCTCAAATACAGTGCGAAGAGATTTGAACAGTTCTTTAATAAATATACTGTAGCTACTTTGTTAAACCCAGCATAGTTTAAGCTTCTGTCGCTCGCTCCTCAAATACTATTACTATGGTTTTGGTAATTACGGTGGGTTGGGGTACAATTAGGTATGGGAACATTGCAAACCATCATTAGTGTCTTAAGAGTTTTGTTATCTGAAAGTCTATTTACGCTAATGATCAGGTGCTGAGGAAAGTTGAAAGTGTACAGGAACACTCATGTGATGCAACATAGTAATGGATCCAAGAGGTAATTTATTTCTCCACAAGCCAGCAATGCATCTGAACATCCAGACCAGCAGCTGAACATACAGAATTCATGATAGGAGTCAAATCACCAACTGGTTGTTTCCAAGGGAGCTCAGCGCCATTAACCAATGTACTGTAGAGTGTAGCTTGCGTTTAAAAAACAGCCAGATGTAATGACATTCACATGCACATACAGTATAAACAAATACTGGGACACAGCTGAATAAGTAAGTGCATTAGCTAAATAAAAAAAAGTCCACAAATCAAAAAAGGTCATAGACCAGATACATTACCCAGAAACACAGGTTGCGTGGGATGCACGTGGCAGACAGTATTCAGTTGAAGCATAAAGTCTATTAAATCAAGTCCATGGCGAAGAAACCGACGTCGTAATTCACAAACGAACCGTTATTCTGCCCTGATGAAGGTTCGTTTGTGACCTGAAACTTCTGTTTTTCCGGTCATGGACTTGGTTTAATACACTTTATGCTTCAACTAAACACTGTGCTGCCCTCGCATAAAATCGCTAAAGATCTGCTATAGTTTACCAAACATTTGTGAGATTGAGGTACATTAAACATGGAGCGAAAACACAAAATCTCTGCCTGAATAACGAGAGAAAACAAGTGCTTAGGAATGAAGAAAAATAAAGATGTGATCGAAAGAGGATGCATGGTGCTTCTGCATTGAGGTCGGTGTTTGTGCTGACAGAATAAAGGGGTGTTATGGAAAGAGAGCATCACGAGATGCTTAAAAAGGAGCAGTTCCGTTTTTTTCTTTTCCCTATAGATGGAAAACTGGGGTCTTTCAGAGTTGAACCACATTAATTTAAGGTCCAGGGACCTTCTGCTTCCCGGGATAATTACATCCGTAGGTGCTGCCAGTAGCATGCCCTCCTGGGTGAATATGGAGGCTTAAATCACCCAAATGCCCAGGAACCAATAGGAAGGCGCAACATCATTCGTTGCAGCTTCCTATTGGCCCGCGTGATATGGTGAATTCAAAACCTCCATGAAAGAGGGGGTCCCTAGAGCCGAACTTAACACGGGTCAGCTCCAGAGACCTCGTGCTACCCCACCTAGGGAGAGGGGGTAATATTTGCACATTGAATTCCACATTAAATAACGTAATCTTTGGGGTAAGAGGTACAGATCAGGAGCTTTCAATGTAAGAGTACACAGCCCGATTGGGTCAATGAATAAGCAGAAAAGCCTATTTCAACCATTTGCCACTGAAGACGACGTTTATGAACACGCCTAAAAATCGGACAATGTGAAACTGGATGTTCTGGCTTTTTTTGTAACCGTCAGCAAAGTGGCAGAGCTAGCATGGAATGTCCGTCCGTCCCCCCCCCCCCCCTGGATCTACTACTGCAGGAAGCTTATTTTAAAAGTTGGACTAGATCCAAGACAGCAAGAGGCTCAACGTATACGAGGAAACTTTGAACAAAATTATGAGAGAGTACGTAAACCAGGATTTCTGGAAAAACTACTTAAGAAAAAAAGAAGTTTTATTTTATTTATTTTTTTAAAAGGGGACTTTCCTTACGTTAATTAAAACCTTTTTGTACTTTAAATCAAACAGAAGTTAAGATTTTCCTTTAAGCAAACCCGGACTTTGCAATTGGTTTCTTAGGTTTAACAGCTGGGGAATCCAGCTGGGAGTGCTCCGATTTGCGCTCTGCTGTGTCATAGGCTGCGTCCCAGCTAGCGCTGACCGCGCAGAGCTTGCCGCTTTTAATTACATAAATGTTTATCTGCTAGTCCCCACTCATGCGGTGCGCGCACGCACGCTCACTCGAGTCGCGCTTGAGTAAACAAAAAATGTAACTTTGAAGCGCACGCAACGCCCGACACCCCCCCCCACCCCCCCTAGCAGGAAGGATTAACATGGCCTTCTTCCCCCAGCTTAGGTAGGACAAAAATAACTGACCGGGGATACGGTCACCTCCAGAATTTTGTTGTCCAACCCCAGCTAAGAGGAGCTTTAGTTATGGCTACCATGGAGGATGTAGAAGAAAATAGAAAATTGATACCCAATTTACCGTATTTTCCTTTTCCTGGAAAGTCCATCCATGGTAGTGCTCACCAATGGGTTAAGTTCCACCCTTCAGCTGAGATAGGACAGAAAAAGATACCTGGCGGAGGACCTATAAATACCACTCTTTCCTCCTCAGGTAGCACTCCGTACAAAAATACTGAAATATACAACTAAAAACATTAATATCTTAGATCTAAATTGGGAGGGAATTGGCGAGTACTGCTATGGATGGACTCTCCAAGAAAAAGTATGGTAAGTTGGGTATTAATTTTCTATTTTCCTGGTTGTCCTCATGGCAGTGGTCACCAATATGACTTGCCGAAGCACTACCCATAAAGAAAGAGAAGAGGGTGTTAGGGGGCGGGGGTAGGGGGGCGGGAGTACTAGAATAAAAGATGACACTCCCGTGACTTAAAATATGATTTTATTTAAGTGGCGACAATGGACTGCAGGACCTTCCTGCCAAAGCATACTTCTGCTGAGCCATGAACATCCAAAGAATAATATTTAAAACGTATTAAAATTGAAGACTGCGTCTTCGCTGCCCATGGCCCTTGTCGAATCTGCTTTTTCCAGCTCTGGGGCTGTTGAAAATCCATCCACGAATCTTGGATTTGGGGTTGGGCTTAACTGTCTCCTCTGTGCTGACCAACCAGCCGTGCGGTGAAATGAACTCCATACCCTTGATAGGTGTTGGTGCAATTGGACTGTGCTTCGTGCCTTTATGAAAATGTTGTCCAGGTAATGAAATATCTGTATTCCGGCTTTCCTTTATTCAGCAATGTGTTCAACACCTTTGTGAAAGTTCTCCATGGAAGTAGAGACTGAAGGGAAGAGCTCTAAATTGATAGTGAGCTACCCCAATATCAAATCTCAGATACTTTGTCTGTGGTATATGGGTATGTGGAAGTAGGCATCATTTAGGTCTACTGATACAAGGTCAGTCTATTGGGGAAACAATGGTTTTGCGGGACATAATTTTGAATTTCCTTACTTTAGCAGCTTCCTTACTTTGTCCACCCCTCTTAGGTCCAGGATAGACCTGAATGTTCCGTTCGTGTTCTTTTTACAAGGAACAGTGGCGAGTAGACACCTCTGTATCTTTCTTGTATTAGAACTGGTTGGATCGCACGATCATTCATAAACTGCTGGATACTGCTGATTAATGCCTGTCTGGCAAGTTTGTTTCTCGGCCGTCACGATCTTACAAAAAAACTTTGTGGTATTGTCTTGAATTCCAGACAGTACCCCCTGCAGACAACATTGAGCACACAGGAATACATAATTGTTTAAGCCCAAATATCCAGAAATTGCCAGAGTCTTCCTCCTACTTGGGATGTTCAAGCTCCCCTCATCTCATGCGAACTTCCCAGTCGCTCTATACAAGGGTCACCTTCATGGCCCACAGAGAAAAGCTCTGGCCTCAGTGCTAGGAAGCAGTTCTCATGCCTCGGATATTGGCCCTCTAATTCAAATTTGTGGCATCAAATCTCCTTTTCCTTCCTTGAGGTAGGAACAGACTTTTGCCTTTGGAAGCTCTCTCAATAGTGAAATCTAGCCAATGCAAAACAAATGAGGTTCCTCGAAAGAAATAGAACACAGAATGCTCGTCGAGGATGAATCTGCCTGCCAAGGCCGTAACCAAAGCACTCATCTGGCTGCGACTGTGCTAGTTTAACTGAATCCAGCGATGCTTCCGCTACAAAATCCGCAACCAGTTTCAGTTGTACACTGGCGACACACTTTATTGCAGTGTGGCCAGTACCGCAAGCCGGGAGATTTCCCGGCTTGCAAGTGGCAGCCCCTCGGCGTGCCGCGCGTCTCCGATGCGCGGTCACGCGTCATCGGGTGCCTGCGCCCCCTGCACGCACGTCCAGGGCTCCCCGAGGGACCCCTGGTGTCCCGCGATGTGGGGGACGGCGGCAGGGGGTTCCGGGGGACCCGGCGGACCCGGAGAGGAGAGGGGGAAGCCGCAATCGGCGGGCCTCTCCTCCGCTGCTTCGGCGCGCGCCCGGCACCCTCCGGCGCGCGCCAGGTAACTGCTGCGGCCGAGAACGGGCAAATGCTCGAATAAACTCGGCCGCAGCAGTATGCTCCCACTATCTGGGATCTTTTAACTCCCTTCTCCACATAAGCAATCCATAACTTTGTTGCGCTTGACACAGATGTTATGGCTATAGAAGGCCTGAGAGGTAAACGATTTCTTCAAGGCATTCTCATCCGCCTGTCCATAGCATCTCGAAAGGAGGCTGCATCATCTACAGGCAAAAGTTGTTCTTCTGGCAAACCTTAAACACTGCCGCATTCACCTTTGGGGGGAGAATCCCATGCTTCCACTTTTTCCCTCGAATAGGTAAGTTATTGAAAAGGTCCTAGTCAAGGATGCCTTCTTAGCCGCCTGGGACCATTCTACCATGATCATATCCTTCACCACATCGTGAACCAGGAAGGTTCTTGGCTTCCTATGTAGGATCCTGAATAGGCTATCCCTAGCAGGTCATGAAGGGGGAATGCTCATCCACGCTCTGCAAGATCTCTTACTGCTTTGAGAAGTGGGACTATGAGCTCTAGATCAAAAGGTGGACGACTCCGCTGTTTAAAGCTCATTTTCTGATGATTCTAATTCCAGGAGGGGCTATAAGTCCTCTCTGTCCTATCTCAACTGCAGGGTGGAACAACCCGTTGGTGACCACTGCCATGGGGATAACCAGGAAAAAGAAGGAGATTTGCATTAAAAGGAAGCTTTTACTGAAGACATTTTTTTTTTAAACTGAAGGCTACTTTTTTTTTAATCTCTTAGAATGTGTTTATGAAAAGCTTTACATGCCGGTCCAACCTTCAGTTGCTTTGGGTGCCTTAGATTGGTCTAAGCTTCAAAAACCCAGCTCTCAGAAGAAGCCTAATTGACATCTGAGCGCTCGTCAAAATAAAATATATAGACAGGATTGCACCTTTTTAATATGCTACATCAAGCGCAAATTCAGCAATATTGGTGTTCATTTTACGCAGAAGAACTTCATTTTTTAAGATGACACCTTTTATTATTATAGCAAAGCAAAAATGAGACTGGGATATTTATTTCAAGATCACTTCAATTCCGGAATTGTGCGTCATGCTCTGCAGACTGTCTTGAAGAAATCAGGTCATACCTGAAATGTTGGCTTCTACATCCAGTTTGAGAAAGTACAACCCTCGTTTTAACCCACCGAGGCCATTTGCATGTTATATGATGGAGAAATAAATAACCAACTCTGATTCCAGCTGGTCACATACAAAGATATCTTCCTGATAACTGAACGACATGTGAAGTCATGATTACTGACAAACAATGTACAGGCATACCCCGCTTTAAGGACACTCACTTTAAGTACACTCGCGAGTAAGGACATATTGCCCAATAGGCATACGGCAGTTCACGCATGCGCCTGTCAGCATGTCCTGAACAGCAATACCGGCTCCCTACCTGTACCGAAGCTGTGCGCAAGCGGGGAGACTATTGAGACTGTTACAAATGCGTTAATTACATCAGTTATGCACGGATATGACGATTGCAGTACAGTACATGCTTCGATAAGTGGGAAAAGGCAGTGCTTCACTTTAAGTACATTTTCGCTTTACATACGTGCTCCGGTCCCATTGCGTACGTTAATGCGGGGTATGCCTGTACACAAACACAAAAATATACTCTTTGCATTCTCACAACACTGTTGTAACAAACACTGGATCGCCCACATTGGCTCCAGATGATGCAACCCTCCAAGTCGTAAGAGGCCCATTTGAAACAAGAGCGGGGTTATATGCAGTAGAGCACTCGTCTAACCCATCGATGTCGCTTTGCAAGGATTTAATTAGGAACAGATTTGCTCTGCAAATACAGGAACCCTTTCCCTTAGACATTCTTATGGAAAAGGAGACAATGAGGTAATTGTACTTCCAGATGCATACAAAAGGATCTCCAGTACATGAACATAGTGTGCATATAATAGATTTTATTTTTAATTTCATTATTATTGCACAACCCACATGCTGAAATTCAAAGTTTGAAAACAACAGAATCGATCCTTTTTAGTAAGAACAAATGGTTTCATTTTTTTCTCCTTTCAGTTTAAATCCATATCTTAATCCTCCTTTCGCCAGCAACTTTTTTCCCTATTGCCTGCCCTCCAAACACTCTTCTGGAATTTGGCAAAGAAAAAAAAAAAAAATCTATTTCTTTTCACTCTTCTTCGGTTGCAGAAAGAGTTCACAAGAGTTATATTTCCAACACTAAAACACACATGTAGACAGAAAACGGAGACAGCTGTTATTCTCATTTGCCTGATGTTTCAAATAGTAGAATATTGCTATTCTTTGTCTTCGTGTTAGTCTTACAAACAACTTTGGCAGTTCTCACACTTCTGAAAACACAGAGCGGATTCAGTCCCCACAGACATGGAGGCAAAATCCACCTAGATTCATGGTCAGAACTCTTATATATTAGCATTGGTTCACCAATCCATAATCAGAATTAATTTAAAAAATAGTGTATCCTAGACATAAAAATGTACACAAGCTCTTAATTCTGTAAGCAAACTGCAATGCCAACAACCAACCCCTTTCAAGCAGTTTGACAGTAACCAAGGGAAATGAATCACGTTTTCCAATTGTACACAGTTTTGTTAGACATATGAATCCGTAAAATACCATGTACAAACACCCTTCCATTCCAAAATATCTACCCTTTCTGTGAAGGTGTAGGAACATCTGATCTGACAAACAGTAGATGCTGCAATATATAAGCAAAAACCAAAATATTAAGGGTGCTCCTATAGTGAAGTGAACTTGTGATGTGCAAACAATGAACAATATATAAAACAAACTAGTTTTTACTAGAAAAAGGTTGCTTTTGCTTGCTTCATTCATTTTAACATCGCCGGAAGAAGAGATCAGTGTATCTCGAAAGCACGCACAAATAAAAGCATTTCGTTAGCCACAGAACGGTACTATCTATTTATTTTTTGAAAGAAGACTACTAATTGCTAATCAGAAACACACGGTCAATGTAAGGATAATATTAACCCCTATATGTTCCAATTAGTAGTCTTCTTTGCCCTGATTGGTTCATCTTACTATAAAACTATGTACCCTATCTATGCTTTTATCTCCTGATGAAGTCTCTTTGAGACGAAACGCGTAGAGAGTGTTGTGTGGAGGTTTTACTGCCCAGTTTTATTATATTTCCACTCACTGGCTTGCTACAGCAATTTATTGCGTTTTTTGGAAGTATTACTCTCAGCTGTCCACTCGTTGCATACATGGGAACTTTTTCCGGTTGAATCCACTGACGTCACTGAGTTCTCGCGGTATCTGGAGCTGAGTACTCACTGTGTGACGCAGGATTGAGAGGAAGGCGGCGTCCCTCGTGTTCCCCGGGCTCCGGAGGTATCCATAGAGGCTGCTGCAGTGTACCTACACCGGACACTATACCAAAGTCATCTGCTACCGGGTTCCTGCGTCTGGCTGGCTGAGTTTTACTCAAAAATGCTTTTTATTAAGCTACGTTTGTGAGTGTGCATTTCTAAATCCTTGACTCCATAAATATATTGTTATACCTTTTACGCTATGAGTGCGCCTGTTTTTATAGATATCTTCAAGGAAGTGGTGTTCCCTTCAATCGGGCTGCAGAGACTCTTTTGGATAGCAATTGGAGCATTTTTTAGGATTTGTATATTTTTTATTATATATTTTTTCTGGACTTTTCATCTGTTATTTTTATATGTTTGTGTATTGTTTGTACTATGTTTCTCCACCTTGTATAGTATAGGATTTTTTTTCATCATTTATATTCATTTAGTGGTTTAGGTTGGCGCCATTTTTTCTTTTTGTTGTGATTATATATATATATATATATATATATATATATATATATATATAATCACACACACACACACATATATATATATAGCTGGGTCTATCAGCTAGTGTATAATATATTATATATATATATATATATATATATATATATATATATATATATATATATAGCCGGGTCTATCAGCTAGTGTATATATATATATATATTTAAAAAGGCACCGAGGTGCACACACTTCGTGCTTCCATGATAAAATCGAACGCAAGAAAAGACAAGCATTTGAGTAGACTTCCAGTGCTCGCTTTCCCCTTCCACCATAGATCAGGTCTGTTGTATTAGTCAGATCATCCCTTTAATGACCGCTTTGTGCTGATACACACACTTTAGGCATCTATATTGTGATGCCACATGTATTTTTAATTTGAAGCGTTTTAGTAGTATTAGGATCAGCTTAATCTGTTTTACCGGTTTCTTTGTAGTTTCCACTTGTACTTTCTTCTACACCACTGAGGAAGTGACCCTGAGGTCACGAAACACAGAGTGGAGCTAACCTACCAAGCATTGCGCAGACGAGTGTGGAGGCAGAGACAAGCTAGACACCTAATCCGTGAGCGACGCGGACACTCTGGAACAAGCAGGGAGCTGAATACTTTGGTTCCAGCTTCAGAACACTGTCGCCAACACGGTTCTTGAATGCCTGCGCATGTGACAGACAGCATTTTATATGGGCACACAAACAGTCAAATTAAATTGCAAGTGTGTAAGTAGATGAATGTGCATACTAAATTGTATTTAGATTTACACTGCTGCATATTTCTCGTTCCTGCGGTTCACTACGGAGTTGCCATTGTAGCAGCTGATAACACCTATTTACAAGTCGTTTATTGCTCCTCATTACAAGTCGTTTATTGCTCCTCAATCAACAACATTGCTAGCCTGCGTAATTTCTATATGAGCAAATAGATTTGAAGGTGTTTGAACGTTAGTGCACTGTGTGTGCGCTTTTTCTGTGGTTTACACAGAAAATGAGGACTTCAAAACTTTTGCGTTTCCTATGAATATATGGTTACACTGTAAAACAATGTCTCTGCAAGATCAGACAGTTGGACTGGATATAATTCTGGCCTACATACCAAATGAACGGGCCAGAATGGGATTACCTGCTCCTGTATGTTGGGACTGTGACTGTTCTCTATGCCAGGGCACATAGTGCCTGATGCTACTGTATTATGGACAATGAAGAGGTGTTGAAGATGACTATTAGGCCGCGGACATGGTAAAAAATACCGCGCTGAGCCGTGCTGACGCTCATGCTCTCCTGCTCAAGCAGGAGCTTTTGTGTGACCTGGCATGAGCGTCAGTGGGCGCGCGAGAGGCGGGTGGTGGGACTAGCGCGCCACGTCACGGCGCCGACGTCACTGAGTGCCATTGGCTTTTGTCGGTCACGTGACCGGCCCTCCGCTTCCCTCAGTGCGAAAACTAAAATCAAATCTGTCTCCTGCAATTCCGCACGCCTCGGCACGCCTGCGGAAGCGCCTGCTAAAGCCACAAACATACCAGATGCAGGAGGTAAGTGTGCTGGCTCAGCGCGCCCCTTTTTTTACCATGTCCGAGGCCTTATACAGCACGGATGCTCAACTCCAGTTCTCAAGCCCCCAAACAGGTCAGGTTTTCAGGATATCCCAGCTTCAGCACAGGTGGCTCTATCGGAGGCTGTCAAAGACAGAGCCTTTGATTGAGCCACTTGTGTTGGAATATCATGAAAACCTGACTTCTTGGGGGGGCTTGAGGACTGGAGTTAGCCACCCCTGTTATACAGGACACTACTCTATCCATCATGAATTTGGCCTGAAATGTATTGCATGATTTCAGGACACCTGTCATGGTCTGCTGCTGATGGAAAAGGTCTTCTACCCAGATCAGAGTATTGTGGACTGCTATACATACAACAATCCCTAGTGGATAACAACTGAAGACACACACACGGTACTAGGAATATGCATGGTATAAATTGGCTTGGACAATAAGATATGCACATTGGCAGTGGTTGACAAATCACCAAAAAATCTACTCGCAACACAAAAAAAATCTACTCGCCACCTAGTACCAAACGTGTGCTGCTTGGGCCAATATTTACTCGCCCGGGGGTTAAATCCACTCGCCCGGGGTGAGCAAATGTATAGGTTTGTCGAACACTGCACATTGGAATCAAGTGGGATTGCAAGATACTGTATGCACCGAGGGCTACAACTAGAGTCACATTGCAGTTGCTGCTGTGAACCAAGCTAACTCAGTTACCCGGATGACTTAAATTAAACCATTACCTACTGCCGTGTGCACCAGAGACTTCAATTGATGGAGCTGGATGAATGCTGGCGGGTCGAGGGGACACAAGGTATCAGAGCTATTGAACGTGAACTTATGTGCATAAACGGTTAGATCTACTCCGCGCTTGTAAGATTACTACTGCTTCGGTTAGACGGCAATAATTGGCAGAGGTACAGCACACAGAAAACAAGACGCGAGTGATTATATACGCTGATGGTTGTGATTGGATCTGCAGCATAACAAGCCGTAATGCTGCAATTGGATTTACAGAATATCAACAAACCGATTAAGAGGGAGATATTAGTTTATTTACCTCTAGAGCTATATATCCCCATAAGTGAAACATCCACTAGTTGTTGATTTCTGGCTGGTATATTGAAGATGCACAGGTTATGTGAATAAACTATACCTACTGTATATGTCGTGTGATGTTATTTAGGAATATTTGGGGTTTTGCAAATTGTTATACGTGCTTTTTATGCTAGATTTCTTGTTTCCACTGTCTTATATTTTAAATACATGATATGCTCTGGCACACGGCATGAGGGGGCGCGCATTTCGCGACTAATCAGTTCAAACCGATTCCTCGGCGCAACGTTCAAGTCACGTGAGCTCCATGATGTCACAGACACACCCCTACGGCGCGTCTACCTTGTCCACAAAATGCTCCCGCTTCACGCAGGTGACGTCACGTGTGCGCATGCCTCCGCACGGTCGAAGGCTGTATGGACGCAGCCTTAGAGTATTTACACTGTGTTCTAGCAACGCCCCGATGAAGGTCTCATTTCGGTCCCCAAAACGTTGGTTTATGCGGTCATAAATCATTTTTTTGTTGCACATCTGCCTGTGCTGCCTCGTTTTTTGCCTGGATCTTGGGTTTGGGTAAGATAGATACACACACACACACACACACACACACACACACACACACACACACACACACACACACACACACACACACACACACACAATACACTGGTAGTATTTGCCATCTGACGATCAGTCCGTTTGGCCCCTGACCCTTCTGAACAATAAATGGGACGTACTGGAATCTGTCTGGGTTAAAAACACAAGATACGACTTCGTTTTCCCACCGGGGAAGAATACCAGGCCGGTGGACACAATGGCTGCCACCACGATCAGCATAGCTCTGGTGGGGCCAAAGAAGGCAGAGTTTTTCATCGTGAAAGTGACTTTGTGACCATCAGTGAGCCTGCGGGTATATTTGTAGTTTGTGTGTCAAAACACCAGCACAAAAACTGAAGATATCTTGGGAACCGGAGAGTTCCTAAAAAAGGTCAGAGGGTCACAAATCAGCCTCAGATAGAAAAAAAAAAATAAAATAAAGTCTTGGTAGTTCGGTTATGTATTGCTTCTTTAAAATGCTAAAATGACTCCCATGGCCGACTTGAGCTTAAAACAAGAATAAAAATGTTCGATATCTACTCATAACGTATTATTATTGTAATATTAGCACCGTATCGGTATATTACCCAACTTTGACCTAGAGCCCAGTATTCTGAACTCTGCAGGGGCTGTAGCAAATCAGTTGGAAAAAGTGGACTCTCCAGGAGGTCAATGGTAGCCCAATGAAAAGACTGCATATCTCATTATCGAAGGACCACCTGTTCATCTTGATGGTTACAATGCCCTGTCAGGATCTTAAGCCATATCACCTAAGTGGAACAGAAGTGCCATATTTGATGTGTGTTGCTCCTAAACTTAGCCCGCTCTATCCACCTTTAAGACCCACCTTAAAACACCACCTTGATGAAGCATACGAGTAGCTCCATAGCTGATACTTAACACCTCATACATAAACCTTGGCCCCTTGCAGACGCACTTAGGAGAACACCTTCCTACTGTCTCTGTACTTGCCAATTAGATTGTAAGCTCTTCGGGGCAGGGACACCTTTTCCTAAATGTCACTTACTGTAGTGCCGACGAGTATTCTAAAACTAACCTGGGGCAATTCCCAACAAGACCCAGGTACATGCTGGGTGCATGCTGCAACATTTCAGTTACATTTCTGCAGACAGACTAATGGCCCATCAGATTAACAGCGGGGGTCCCTGGCAGTCCCATTCAAACTGAATGGGACTGCCAGGGATCTCTGCTGTTAGTGTTAATCCGATGGGCCATTAGTCTCTGCAGAAATGTCACTGAAATGTTTGCAGCATGCACTCAGCATGTACCTGGTTATAGCCCCAGATTTTCCAAGGCAAGTTTAAGGCAAGTTTTAGAATACTCGTCGGCGCACCTGTATGTCTGAAAGCACTTCCTCCCATTAATGTGTTATTTATATGATTATCACGTGTATTACTGCTGTGAAGCGCTATGTACATGAATGACGCTATATAAAGATATACATAAACGCACACACAATTAAACAGAGGCGTTTTAAGAGGTGCGTGACTGAATTTTTTTTTTGGGGTTTGTTTTCTTTTGCAGATGTAATTAATACTCTGCGTTAATAATCATTGTACTTGCAGCTGCTTTCCATTTTCTGAATACAAGCTCTTTTCAAAGCTTACAGAAATTATGTTGTTTTTTGGTGGTTCTGTTGACTTATTAGCAAAAGGGACGCTCACAATTGTACTTTGTAAAGCTGCAAATCAAAGACAAAATTGGTTGATCAGACCCTAGCTAATTGCTAAAATGGGGCTGCTGCCAAATATGTCATTTGAGTCACAGAAGTTCAATACCACCAATGAAAGTAGAAAAATGGAAATTGTATGTATGAGAGCCATGACCAACCTTCATAGAACATTTTCCGATTTGCAAAATTGAATTTTACAATCAAATATTGAATCCTGATGGCATGTTCATTGTATTGAAGCTTTGTTTGCATTTAAAGAGGTAGTCACAAACTAGACAGGACAAAATACCATCAATGTAATTGGCTTGCTTAGAAAGTCTCAGTCATATACCACATTACTTATCATTGCACACACTTGTTCGGCTAATGACCCCAACCAACATAAGCTAGGTACATAGTACAGGCGCATGGCGACACGAGTGATCTGTGGACTTCCGATCACTTGCGTCACCAGGCTGGTTCGCCCTGAAAAAAACAAAAAAGTTTGTCGGCTCAAAATTCTGCTGCGCGGTTGCTCCAAATCGCGCGCACTATGGCCACTGCCATAGAGCTGCTGAATTTTGTTTGCGCCGCACACCGTCGCTAGCACTATGGATGCGACCATACTGTAATTACTCTGAAAACAGAGAGCAAAAAACAAAAACTGACAAATGTGACCAAAATCTTCTCCAGCAAGGTGCCGCAGCTTCACGGCATATAAAATAAGGGCCTTATTCTATATATGCCAAAGGAGCCGTTCAGGCTTTTTTAGTTTCAAAATCCCCATTGAAGTTCAACGTCAAGTTGGGCATTAAAAATAACCCGAGGGGCGTCCGCGTATACAGAATAACCTCGTCCATTTTTTTAGAAGCTTTGAGTTTGCGCCTACTGCCTCCCACCACCTCGTCAGTAGGAGACCGGACCACGGAGGACCCGGGCAATAGAGGCAACACTGCACCTTACAATAAAATATTGTGATCAATAGTGACACTACATTAATGCAGAAACGGTTCTGCAAGCAAGGACAAAAATACATAGAAAATTAGGGCTACCTGTTCCTCAACACATGGGATCAAGGGGTAGGGGGGGTGGTTAAATAGCCAATGAGGGGGGCAGCCAGCTTGGGTTCCAGGCCGACTACCTCAGTCACAGGAGGTATCTGTAAAAGTCACATTTAGAATTAATTTGTAAGAGCAAAATGTACCTTTATACAGGGAAGACTTTTCCTTTTTTATTATTCCAGGGCACATGTTTTTCTCTTATAGTGTCAGAGAAGCTGCAATCCATGTGTGCTTTGCATTGTATTATCTTTTAACAAGGATACAACTATTTGAAACCAATGTGACATTGAAGAGGTGGAATTTATTACCCTCGGAGACAGTGATGGCCAACACAGGAGATAAGATATCCAATCTTTACTTGAGCATATTACAAAGAAAAGGAATACAGGGACATTACAAAGGACGTTCTAACATTAGCAGAGCATTTACACAGGGAGGGGTCTGCAGTTCGCAAGGAATTATATTTACTTATAAAACAACTGGCAAATGTTGCTCTAGGGCAGTGTTTTTAAACAGGTGTTCCTAGGAACCCTTGGGTTCCCCGGGCATCCCTAAAAAGCTCCCTGCAACTCTCAGGTAATTTGAAAATTGTACCAAATACCGAATAATTTACAATGCATCTGATGTCAGACACGCTATTAGAGAGAGTTGGGGTTCCTTACAATGTATCTGATCTCAGACGCGCTATTAGAGAGGGTTGTGGTTCCGCAGAATTTCACAATATAATTATAGGGTTCCTTAACCAAAAAAAAAAAAGTTAAGAAAAATAAATAATAATAAAAAATTAAAAAAAACACTGCTCCAGGGTTTTTGTTTGCCTTCTTCTGAACCGATGTAAATACACTGGCAATAAACATAGGTTGAACTCGATAGACTATAGGGTTGGGGGGAAAAAAAACACGTCTATGTAACTATTTACTGTTTGAGTACAGTATATCACCCCATTAGAATTTAGCAAAGGATGAATTCGATGGATATGTGCCTTTTTGAACCAAAAAGTACAACGTTACCATGTTAATGTGCACTGCAGCTACCATACACTGCTTTAAAAAAAAAAAAAAAAGTATTCTGATGGTGGACCCATATGTTTCACTCATACTTTGCATTGTGCTTATTCAAAATGTATTTTAAAGCTGAAGACAGTGAAAGCGCAGGAAATGTACAGCCAGCACTAATTTTACGACTTCCCAGCCAATAACTGCAACTGCTGCATTTACTACTGAACCCAAGCATGTTAAATGAAATGACTTTGTTTGTTATAAACCGAGTGCAAGAGGACAGCATCTGGTCCCAGGCACCCCGTTAAGAGACTATGCTGCCACACTGGTACTATTAACCATCTGTCTGTTTGGCCCCTGACCCTTCTGAATGTAAATTATAATGGGAGGTACTGGAACCTGCCTGGGTTCAGAACTCCGTACTCTAGGATATATAGATATATAGGAGTGGTGCTCGCATGTGTGTGTCAAGCAAAATAGCATCTTATTTTCGATGCATCGACTTGGTGAGAGTCCAGAATCATCCCAATTCAAATAAGGCGAGTAGTAGGTTGCACTTAGTCAAGGAGTTATGAAGGTAACATGGACATTTTAACAAATCTCCTATTTTACACATAGTGATGGTGGGTCAAGCTAACTCTCTGACCCTCCTGTCACGTAAACCCTAGTAGCTACAGGCAGTGACAGGCTATCCTGGGTTTAAACCCTCATGCACCCTCCCTGATAGGCATACGATGTGGTAACCTTGGGTCTGTATGGCAACCAATGCTGGTGCTGATCCGGTACCCTCCCCTTTGAATCCAGGAGGCGGCTCCCTAAATTATAGTTAGGAGTCCACCTCTGAGGTGTGAGAAGTCAGCCGAGCCCTACCCTTCCTGGGGTAGGAGTGTCCAGCCCTACTCTTCCGGGGGTAAGGAGTTCCAGTCCTTCCTATCTATGAGGGGAAGGAGCAAGACAAGTGCTCTGCACTAGGTCTCTATTATTACCGCTGGCCATCCATGGGCCTGATACAGCGTATGCATCGATGAAGGAAGGTATTGTCATCGGGCAGTGAGCATCAATAAAAGGGGTGGGGATGCTCAGGGGGAACATGTGTTACACAAAGAAAGCAGCAGGGGGTTTCGGAGGGACGGGACGCAGACCCTTTGTCAGGTGCAGTGATAGTAGTGACAACATATAAAACTGTAACAATGGTATTTGGGATCACGGCTAAATTTTTATAGCTTCCAATGAATGAGCTTCAGATCAGAACCAACGCTAATACCATCCTAGACCCAGTTACTAGTTTTAAATATTTGGGTATATGGTTTGACTCCCATTTAACATTTGGGATGCACATTGATACCCTGACATCCAAAACCTATGCCAAACTAGGGGTACTTTATAGGATCAAATCCTCCCTAAGGCCTCGTCCCCACTGCTCGCGGCAGCAAGCACTATGGTGTGCGCTGCGCGAACAAGATACAGCCCTCTATGGGACCGGTCCCAGTCACTGCCTGCGTGCGTCTGCACAAAGCGGCGATGCGCGACCACCTTTGCCAAAAGACAAGATTTTTGTCTTTTGGTGCGGCAGCAGAACGGTGGCCACGTCACGGTGGCGGTTCAGCCAATGAAGGCAAACCAGCCAAGTGACGTCATGGCCACGCTGCCGCCACGATCTCCTGCTCTTCTCTGGACATGCAACCACAGATCGTGGCTGAAACTGGTGCACGTGCCACTAGGCAACCCGACGCACGCATGCACGCAGTGACTGGGTCCGTAGCCAACGTCTGCTGGTCAGAAAGCGCATTGCACAGCAGATGCTAATGCCAATTATAGACTATGGAGACATCGTATATGGCACAGCACCCCAAACTCACCTTAGCAAACTTGATACCCTCCACAATTGAATATGCCGCTTTGTTCTCCAATGCAACTACAACACACTGCGAAATAATCAAAGAACTAGATTGGTCATCACTGAGTTTAGGTGAAAAGTTCATCTTTCCTGTCTTGGGCAAGCTACCCGCCTATCTGAACAAGCTACCACATGCAGCACTTATCTGAGATCTGACTCCAAAAGAAAATGGTCCCACTGTTCAAAGTATCCGGTCACTCCTCCTCTAACTGTGCTCACGCATGAGCTTCGTCAGGTGGTGATAAGCTGCACCTACGTCAGACTATAAATACCAACGTGACAACAGAATAGAGTTGTCCTGATTGAGGTTTAATATCATACAGCCAATGTATACCATGCCAAAAAATGCCTCACTGTAATGCAATAATGCATATAAATCAGACTAGAGAGGGGGCAATTGAACCCACATAAGGTAGTAGGTTATATACTTGGATTGATGCAGTCTTAAGTCAATAAGTATAATATCTGAGTTCAATCTACATTGTCTGAAGTAGGTGCTTGGAGCATGAAATTTAAAAAAAAATATACCACATAATTCCAGAATTAGAAAGTAATTAATAATATCAAAACATGAAGCTGTATATGTATGTGCTTAGCACCCGCTTTTGTTAATCTTGGCCAGGAGTGATCTTTCAGACAGGCACCCTATATTCATATGAATTAAAAGGGGGGGGGGAAAAACAAAACAAACAAAAAAAAGGTGTTTCACAAAATGTTAATGATTCTCTGCAAGGATTGATCAAATATGTATCGCTCTTCATTTTAAAACTACATGCAAAACTTTGCATCCACTCAGTTAAGTTCATGTGTTGGGCTTTAGTAAAAATCGGTATTGTCCAGATGGGCTGGTCTAATTTTATAATAATCTTGTGATCAAAATTGAACGTTGTCCTCTTTGAGTACCCCAGCTACATGTGAATCCAGGCAAAAAGAGGTTTGGTCATGTGCAACACTTAAGGGGTGAAAACAGTTTCACATCTCTTGAAAAATGCAAATGTATCCAGTTCCACCTCAAGCTATGACCAATCAGTGCTACAGTAGATTTAGAAAAATCAGTGAACATGTAACGCTCATTCAGGATGGTCATATGAAGGCTGTTATGTCCTTCATAATCAAAAAGAACGTGTACAGACATTAAAAAGCAATGCATCATTCTTGTACATCAATAGATACGGTAAAACATTTCTTTCTGTTCCATTGGTCCACGTAGGAACCTAAATAGGGCAATCCTGCCCAGTTATATGGCTTTATAAAGGCCTTACACTGGATAGTAATACTGACTGTATCCTTCTTGCATAATGTAACCAAGAAGATTGTTACTATTTAAGATAAGCCTGTAGTTTCTATATACAGTACTGACTTGTTCCTTGCTTTTTAAAAGGGCAACTTTACAATAAGTAGAGTGGCATTTTCTAGCTTTTGAGATACCAGAACATTGTTTATTTTGTACGAATTGCTCCTATTAACCCCATGAAGGAATTGGCACACGCTAGCTTTCAGAGATCGCCTTGTCTGTAAAGCACTGGCCTGTGTGGGGCAAAGTCCTAAATTCCAAATCAAACACTGACATGTATCGATCTAAATAGATTAGTATTCTCCCCCACCTCTGGCCCTAATCAGAAGTGCTCTTAAGACAAATATTAATATTCTATATAGTGCACAAAGTACACGGACTATTACACACACAAAAAGATTGCGTTGATAGCAAAGCATTTTGACAGCTGATCCTGCCTCGGTGCAAACATGCACAATACAGCAATGCAGCAAAGTCATTTCTGCTCCTGAAATGACCTCCAGATCCTGTGAACTAATTCCTGCTCTTTCACAAGCAGCTAAATCAAGGAATCAAACCACGTACACATCACCTCCAACAGAGGCTGGTGTCTAAAAATAAAAACCCTGCCAGAACCAAAATCAGTAATAAATAAGGGGAGGGGGAAGCACTCCAGTATTTTCTGCTGCTTGAAGATAAGAGGCATGTGAGGATGGCTTCTGGCTCATCTATCCCCATGCATCTACTCCAGGTCCGCTCTTAACCACTCTGCTCTGCTAATCGGTAGCTAACAGTCTTCCCACTGCCATGTACTGTCATACAGCCAGATACATCATCACAGGTAGTAGTCAAAATGCCAAGCCCTTGGCCACCGTGCACAGATCCTACCTGAAAGGTTTGCTACAACCAGGAACAATTTCAGTGCAATACAAAGGCGATCAAATATAGCACAAAACAACAACAACAAAAGGTTCACTTACCTCCTGCAAATGAAGACATTTTAATTTTTTTATAACGCTCTGGCACGATTATGGTTTTTACAAAACAAAAACTGCTGGCACTTCTGTGTAATTGCAATCAGCGAGGAAGTGTCATCAATTAAGCGGGCACTGAATCAGCTTCCAAAGTGTAAGACAGGGGAATAGATTCCTGTGAGGAGGGGGGGGGGTGTTTCCGCACCCGGGGGGGGGGGGGTAGGGAGCTGGGGATAGTATTCGCTTGAAACGCAGGAGCGGCACTGGCACCTATACTGGGTGCCTCTCCACGCACAAGTAAAACCTCTTCAGATCAGCCGGAGCGGGGTGAGAACTCTATATTTACATTTCATCAATGGGGCTGGGCGTGCCTGATAGCATGTGACAGCCCCCTACCCAGAGGCAGCCAAGTCCTGTACCGCACGCATTGCTGCTGCTGCTGCTCCTCCCCCTTCCCTGCCTGCCTGCCCCGGTGATTAACCTGTTCAGTGCACAAGCAGCGCGCTGCTCGGCAGGCTGCTCCTGCAGTGTCAGGGTCCAGAGACCTCCCAAACACACAGCTCAGCTACTGGGAAAAAACACACACACACAGCAACGTCAATGATCCAGCAGATATGCATAAATACTGCACAGGGTCAGGTTAGAAGGGTCCCCTTCATTTCTCTGCTCGCATCCATCTACTGCAAGGTTGGAAATAAAACAGGGTGGTGGGGTTTTTTTTCCCCCTACCCTCACTGGATAATCTTTGGATTGTAAACTTTTCTGGGCAGGGTTTACCTTTGCCTTACTGTATATCAGTTACCTGCTGCACTCATCCTCATTGTCAAACAATGTTGGCGCTATATAAATTAAATGATATATAACCCCCCCCCCGGGTATGCAAACACAGAGCGCATCATCAGGATGGTATTCATGCTCCTCCCTCTGTTAAATCCACCCCCAATGTCTGATACCCACTCTCAGAATCAGCCAACCAGTGTCACACACATGCTTGATCAAGTCTGTGCATCCAGTCAGCAAGCTGACAGCAACCAGCTGGGATGTGTTGCTGTGTATTGTACATTGGCCAAAGCTTTATTAAAAGATGGTTGTGCTTGCTTCTATTTAGCAAAAGGGGTTAAGATATTTTAATCCCATTTTCAAAAAACGTGTCTTCTATATATTTTTAACAATAAAAAGGTGAGAATGGTACATTTATATGATTGGAAGCATTGTATGCTGCGTGATTATGGGGAAAGACAGGTGCAAGTGTGCTCATAAGTGGTATTTCTGTTTGCTATTTATAAGATGTGAACGTATCAATTACAGAAAAAAAGTATGATACTGAGGAAATTCCCTCTTCCTGTACTACTACTCTTTGGTCAGATTTTGACTATTCAACCTGCTAACCATTTTTATTGGGGGTTACTTAAATTAATTTGTGATCACGACTGGGCATACCCTTACATTGAAGCTATTACTAGAATTTGGATGCACTGTATGGTTTTCTGGACCCTTTGGCTGTTATATATATTTGCAGAAGTGAATTTAGTCATAAAAATCTAACAAAATACTAATTCTGGCTTTGTAAGAAAAAAAAAATTGCATCAATATTGCCCCAAATCAGAAAACGATGGAGGGAATTAACAGTAAAGAATTATACCAGGATGAAAAGGCGAGCTGAAGTCCAAGCCCTCAAAGCAAAATAGGATCAGTAATATGCCAATGCACCAATTGTTATGCTTATTGTTTGAAAGTGATCTTTGATTTTTTTTGGGGGGGGGGAAACTTAGTGATACCCTCAACTTAATAACCGTTCCGGCAATAGGGATCACCTTATGACTTTGAAACGACTCCACGCAATACTCTGAGGCTAGAATATCTGGTGGCAGTTTTAAAGTGCTGTTTTATTTCAGGAAGACTTGGCAGGCTGGATATCATGTCAGCCTGATCTCTAGCTCTTGGCATGCTCACATCAGTAGCCTGCAGCAATGACACCATGCCCTGACCTTGACTTTCTGGGAGCTGTGACTACAGCCAGCCTGGATCACATGCAATGATGGTGACGGTTTAACCCCCTCTATATATATGTATAGCTTTATTCATGTAGTGCCCACAGTGTACTTGGCGCTCTACAAAAGAAACAGTACAAGAAATGATAATACAATAAGTGCAACAAACAAAATCAGACAATATGCTGGTGGGTAACAGCTCCACCCAATCCTCCTCCCCATGCTGGCTTGGGTTTCTCTGGAACCAGTTAGTTTACAAAGCAGAAAATATTCTGGACACATGGGGGTAGGGAAACCCCCATTAAGGTATCTATAGAATGGATCGACTGAACCAAAATGCCCTTACAGGGGACAGACCATGTATTTTCTTCTGTGACACATATTCACCTAAGTAATCTTCTCAGACATATAAACATGTGAAACCACACCCGTTACAGGTGTACAGCAGCATCATGTTATATAGTTTGTGTGTGTGTGTGTGTGTGTGTGTGTGTGTGTGTGTGTGTGTGTGTGTGTGTGTGTGTGTGTGTGTGTGTGTGTGTGTGTGTGTGTGTGTGTGTGTGTGTGTGTGTGTGTGTGTGTGTACACACACATATATAAATATATGTATAGTATACAAACTAATATGTATACAGTGCATATATCTTTATATAACCATAGGCAACCCTGCTATAGGTATACAGCAGTAAATATGTATATAGCAAGTGCGTGCATATTCATATATATGCTGCATATATAGCAAGCAGTGTGTGTTTATTTGATCACAGGCCCTCACACTGCAGGTGCACAGCAGTGACCATATGTAAAAAAAAAAGAAACAGCTGCATGCACATTCATGTATATGTTTCCATGTAACCACAGGCCCCGTGCTACAGCAGCTCCATGCTACACATGCAGCGGGGTTTCCAGCCCACTGATACGCACCTTGTGAGTGGGACGCCCTGGGCTCAATGTCTGGGTCACTTCCGACAGCAGCTGTCTTTTCAGTGCCATCCAATCCAAAGCGAAGAACCCAGCACTCCCCTCCGCTCCGGCCAATGAGAATCCGCCAGAGAGGAGGGGCTTCCCGCTCTCGCCGGGGTTGGAGGGTTAGCGGCAGGGCAGTGCCTGCGGGTGACGTCACACGAAGGGAGAGCGGCCCTGGGAGATAAGGGGAATGGTTAGTTCTGCCTGTGACGCAATGGGAGGGATCCCCATACATAACCCTTTCAGTGCTTTTAACTTTAAATGCAATTGAGAGCTCTAAATAATATAATATTTCTATTTTTAGAACTAAAATATAGTATGTGTTATTGTGCATGTGCAAATCTGTGTATATCATGTGCATATTATTGTAAATATCAGGGTGCCTGTGTTTTGAATGTGTGTAGCAATGCATTTGTGTGTGTCAATATCTACTACTTTATGTGCCCATTTGTGTATTCGTGTATGGTAGTAATAATACTGGTAGGGCAGCTGAATAGCATCAGGTGCTGGCATTAGAGATCAGATTTATTTATTTTTATTTATAAAAAATATTTTACTAGGAAGTAATATATTGAGCGTTACCTCTCGTTTTCAAGTATGTCCTGGGCACAGAGTTAAGACAAATAATACCTGGTCAGAAATACAGTTACATAATGAGCAGGGTATACATTATATACAAGACATTGCATGCACAGTTAAAGATAATATATATTATGGGCGTATGAAACAGTTACAGACCTGATTAAAATGATACCATTAACCTCCATGTGTACTGCAAAACACAATGGCCCATATGAAACCAAGGCAAAAGTGGTGCAATTCTTGGGGGGAAGTGCATCAGAGGTATCAAAGAAAAAATCCCATTGGGATATTTTTTGTTGACCCACTTGGAGCAATATTTTTGCCCCAAAGGTGCATCACTTTATACATACAGTATGCCTCTATGGGTGATATATATATATATATATATATATATATATATATATATATATATATATATATATATATATATATATATATATATATATATATATATATATATATATATATATATATATATATATATATATATATATATATATATATATATATATATATATATATCAAATTCTGTTGGCTACAAAACTGGAGCGGAAAAAAAAAATCTACATTTGTATTAAACCAAAAAATCCAATTACTTCCAATAAGCCTTTTTTTCTTTGGTAAATCAGGTGCAGTTTTGTGTCCCAGCATCTTTGATACCTATCCCCAATGTTGCAGTGAAGAGCTTAGACATTGTATTTCCGAAGTATGTGCCCTTTTGGAAACCCCTGACAGACTTATCTAACCAGCATGTTTTAGTGTGAACAAGTCCAGCAGTTTCAGATTGTAAGCAATGCTTTCAGTGGGAACACGTCCAGCAGTTTCAGATTTTAAGCAATGCTTTTAGTGTGAACACGTCCAGCAGTTTCAGATTGTAAGCAATGCTACAATAACATATTTTTGTTATTGGGAATATTTAGGGCGTTCACGTTAATAGGGAACTGCACAGCAAACTCACAGTAATGGCAGTTTTCCCAGGTTTATAGGGGGAGGCGGTATTCAAAGACTGTCCTCCCATGATCACAAACTTGTGGTATACAATGAGAGGTCGCACACTCCAAGAATACATTTAATGTACTACAGGAACAGTAGTTGTTCTATCTACTACACCTGTATGTATGTGTAACAGGGCTGGTCCCAGTTGCCTCTCTGCCCTTGTTACGTAAGTCCTGATAGCGCTACAGGCTGTGACAAGCTATTCCAAGGGGCATTTGACCCCCCTCATGCTACTCTCTGAGTGACAGAAGAGGCGGTGACCTGGTATTTGTGTACAGCCAATAGTGGTACAGACACTAGGCCCTCCCCTTCCAGAGCTCAGAGAGGAAGTGCCAAATTGATAGTTAGTCTGGGAGTTCTGGTCTGGAGGTTGGAGAGACTGGAAGGGCTGTGAGTCTCTCCCATCAGGGATGAGCGTGCCCCCCAGCCCCATCGGGGGCTGGGAGACCATCTAAATTAGACAGAGACCTCCGTCCTTCAACATCCAGAGGTCTGGAGTCTGCTGTTATCTACTTGCATACGCTGTGTAACATCTGCAGTGACTGCTGAATAAAGCCCTTTAGTTTTATATATCCCTGCCTGGGTCTGCAGTAATTGGGCACGGGTATGGGAGATTATGCTTCAGTGGAATTACTCTGGGATTCCTGGAGCCCACTGAAGCTGGGGGCGCTGTTCACCATGAGAAGACTCTGATAACATCCAAAGCCTGTCCCCAGACCAACGTGAACATCTCATCTCTCCTGACCCTCACAGGTATGCCAGCACCACACCATCCTAGTAGCAGCCATAACATCTCCCAGAGGGGGGAGGGAAGCAGTGATACAATTGGAGCCGCTGCTGAGATGAGGGGCAGGCTTTCAGGGACTTTGCAGCAGCACAGCAGCAACAATGCAGCAGGGAGATTTCTGCGTGGGCAGAAGTCAAAGAAAGGCCGGGGCCAGGGCTCCTGATGGTATGTGCGAGGGATCCTAGGGCACCCATGCACAGCAAATAGGGGCAACCCCCCGATGCGATGTTTCCAGGGAGCGCTGTTACCCTATCCATTATCCCTCCTTTAAAAGGTTAGGAAGTTGGGGCCAAGGGGACTTGCATGGTGCTGAAGAACCCTTGGGCCCCATTACTAAGAAAATAGCATGACGTCCTGTGCTGTGGGTGGGGCGCCCAGGATCAGTGTCTCTGGGAGCGTGACCCCCACGTGTCTATTTCATATAGAGGTGACCCCACGATGGGATGGTTCCGGGGAGTCCTGTTACTCTATTCCCTTTCATCCTTTTAAAAGAGGTGAAAAGTTGGGGCCAGGGGACTTGCATGGCGCTGAAGGACCCAGGGTACCCGTTATGCCAAATAGCACAACGTACTGTGCTGTGGGGGAGTCGCACCAGGATTTGGCTGTCTCTGGGAGCGTGACCCCGCCTTTCATCTCCATATTATGTTCTGGGGGCTCCGAGTAGGAAAATTATCCTGGGAGTGTGTACCCCATCACCATATCTCTGCTAAAAAGGGACACGCTCTTGCAGTGTATGCAGAGACTTGTGCACCTGGCAGGCTCTGGACTCTTGAAAAAGGTCTAAAGGAGCAAGGAAAGAAACGGGCCCCTGATAATATGTACCAGGGACCCTGTGTCTGTTCTAGTTAATGTGTGCTGTGTTCTAAGACGACGGACACCGCGTGTTTGCCTGCTCTAAAGTTCTAAAATGGCACTCCCGCCACGAAAATGGGATCGCATGGACTGCAGTTCACAAATTGCAAAAGTTTGCAAACCCTATTGCAAGTCTTCAGCACCAAGCTTGGGCAAAGTGACTGGCTCAGCCCCAGCCATGTCATAATCTTCCCAGCACTGCCCTTCCCTAATTCCACCCAGGGGACGGGCAACCACGAATACCAGCCAATGGGAGCCTTCTTCTACTCTGGGAGGAGTCCCTGTATTGCCGCCCCTAGCTCAGTTCCACGGAGCTTAGCTGGGAAGAAGACGTCTTTGTACAATCACCATATACTACCTCATGTCTGTCCGCTTAGACCTGGAGACTATGGAGGCCAACAAATACAACCTCCCTGACGGTTTCCTCGTAGTGTGCTTCCAGGGGCAGACTCATCTGAGATGCATTTGCCCACACTCTCAACAACTTGGAGTCGATCCTAGTCTTCATATGCGCACTGTGGCACCTTCTATATGCAGCCTGCTAGCTCTAATAATTCTGCATGGAGCACCCCTATCTTCGGTATGACCGCATCGGACGGTGTAGCCCCTGCCGTGCCTCCCTCAACTGCCGAGGCTATCGTGGGCCTGTGGGCCCTGACCATCGTGCCCAGATGCCCAAGTGGTTCAGTGCCACCTGTAGCTGTATCCGACCCCCAGGCTGTGGAGGATGTCGTGGGCCCAAGTGGATGGATTTGGGACCGTATGGATTGGATTTGTTAGTGTTGATGAGTGCGGAAAAGTAGTGTTGTTTGGCCTTAGAAAAGTTAAAACAGGAGAGAAGAAATTAAGGTGCAGCAAATCAGCCAGAGTGTGCAATTTCCTCCATAGGCGTTCAGAGGCGTGAGTGCAAGTGTGCAGGGAGCATGTTTGTGAATTTAGCCAAGGCCGTGGGTTAGAGGGATGGGTGTGCCAGAGCCGAGAAGAGGCATATAGATCAAGAGAGGATGAGAGGATAAAGTTGTAAGAGTTGACAAGTTAGTCAGTTTCAAAGGAAGCAGAGAGAGAAGAGAAGTTAAAGTAGATGTAAAATCAAAGAGGTTGATGGAGCGAAGGTCTCGAATAGCGAATAGAACAGTTAGGAGGGGGTGAGGGGAATGATAGGAGGTGAGGGTCAGAGCAGAAGGGGGAGATAGAGAAATCATAAAGGGAGCAGTTTTTAGTAAAGACCAGGTATAAGTATTGACCATCCTTGTGAGTTCTGGAATTGGTCCATTGGTGGAGGCCAAAGGAGGAGGTTAGAGAGAAGGCTAGATGCCCAGTAGACTAAGGAATCATCGATATGACAGTTGAAGTCTCCCTGTGAAAGGATAGGAGAGGGAGAGGGGAGAGAGAAGGAAAGCCAGGACTCAAGTCAGACAGAAAGGTGGACCCTGTAGAGGTTGACGATCTGTAGATGACTGCCATGTGCTGAGAGAGAGAGAGTGTAGAAAGCTGGACAGTGTGAACCTCCAAAGAAAGAGAATAAAACAGATGGAGACATATGGCGGAGCTGATATTGGCAGTGGGAGGACACCTACCCCTCCACCACGGCCACTGTGGCATGGCATGTGATAGAGAGACCACCATAGGAGATAGCAGCCTCTACATCTGTATTTAAAAAGTTGTAAAATGTGTAATATCTGTTTCCTGAAGCTCAGTAATGGTCCGTGACAATCACCATTGTGAACGAATGCTGGCTCAGCACAGCAACGCTACGGGGTAGATTCATGGATGGATGTTTTCATATCCTTGAACATGTTGCAATATCATGAATCTGGTGATGGTTCCGAAAATACAAGGACTTCACTTGTAAAGGCTTTGAATCTGCAGTAATCTCTGCAGTGTTTTCTCATCAGTTATATTAACTGTTAGATATGTCAATGTTATGTCTTGTATTGTTTTATTGGTGCTTTTGTAACAGGTGGCATGATCTTGTTCTATAGTCTCACAAGTTGTAATGAAACATTTCTTGTAATGTTTTCAGAATTACTTGTTATTCTTCGAATGTGCAGAGTATGCAAATTAGCACTGTGCAAAAATGCACATTAATTGGGCAATAAATTACAGGATCGCCAGGAGGGTGACCTACAAAAATACATTGAAACTGTTTAATGTGCTGTGAAGCAGTCATCCCCTTGCTCAAGAACAGGGGTGCGCAATATTTTGTAGGGGGAGGGAGGGGGCACAGAGTGAAGCAGGGTGGTGATAGAGGCAGGCGGGGGGAGTTGATGGCGACGGGAAAAGATTATGCGGTGGGCCGCCAGAGTTAAGCAGAGGAGTTGCAAGGAGGCAGAGAAGGAGGGCCGGGGAGGAGCGCATTCCAGCGGTCCGACCCGGAAGTCTTTCTTACTTCCAGTGTCTATGCTGCTACAGTGCACTCCTCTCCGGACGTCCTAATCTGCCTTCGTGCAACTCCTAACTACTCTGCCGGCTGCTCCTCTGCTTAACTGTGGCGGCCCGCTGTCGTTATCATCTCCCGCCACCAACCTCTGCCCTGTTCCACAGGTTGGCATGAGGAGGGGGAGAGAGCTGGAGGGGCAAGAGAGAGCTGGAGGAGGAGGAGGGGGAGAGAGAGCTGGATGGGTGAGCTGAGGAGGAGGTGGAGGAAATAGAGCTGGAGGAGAAGGGCGAGAGAGAGATGGAGGAGGAGAGGGAGAGCTGAGGAGGAGGGGGAAAGTTAATGAAAAAATCCAAATGGGGGATACCGAACAGAGCACCCCGTCTGACGCCCACTGGGTGGCAAGCTCTGAAACCGTCCCAGTGGACTCTGCGTGTGTGTACTCGGATACAGGAGGAGGGGGGTAGAGAGCTGGAGGAGGGGTAGAGAAGATCAGGGAAAGAATGGTGAGGGAGAAAAAAATTGCACAGTATTATCTTATACTACATGGCAAAAACAGAGCTCCTCATACTTTCTCCCAAACCTGACCCTATTACCTCCTTCCACATTACTGATGGAAGTACCATCATTCACCCAGTAGCCCAAGCACGCTGCCTAGTGGTCACACTCGACTCCTCTCTCACATTCTCCCCTCACATTCAAAACATATCTAAAACCTGTCGCTTTTGCCTCCGCAATATTACAAAGATAAGCCCTTTCCTCTGTTGCTTGACTGCTAAAACTTTGACTCAGGCCCTCATTCTCTCCCGTCTTGACTACTGTAACCTCCTGCTGTCCGGCCTTCCTGCCTCTCGCCTGTCTCCCCTACAATCTACAATCTATCCTAAACGCTGCTGCCAGAATCACTCTACTCTTTCCTAAATCTGTCTTAGCGTCTCCCCTGCTAAAATCCCTCTCCTGGCTTCCTATCAAATCCCGCATCTCACACTCAATTCTTCTCACTTTTAAAGCTTTAAACTCTTCTGCCCCTCCTTACATCTAAGCCCTATTGTCTCCCTATACACCATCCCGACTCTTGCGTTCTGCTCAAGGATGTCTTCTCTCTACCCACTTTGTATCCAAAGCCCTCTCCCACCTTAAACCTTTCTCACTGACTGCCCCACACCTCTGGAATGCCCTTCCACTCAATACCCAACTAGCACCCTCTCTATCCACCTTTAAGAACCACCTTAAGAAACACTTGCTTAAAGAAGCATATGAGTAGCACTGTGGCTAATACTATACACGATACATAAAGCTTGGCCTCCTGCAGACGCACTTATCAGAATGCCCTTCTACTGTCTCTATATGTTCTTCTTACCAATTAGATTGTAAGCTCTTCGGAGCAGGGACTCCTCTTCCACAATGTTACTTTTATGTCTGATGCACTTATTCCCATGATGTGTTATTTGTAGTTATTTGTTATTTATATGATTGTCAAGTGTATTCCTACTGTGAAGCACTATGTACATTAATGGCGCTATATAAAGACATACATACATGATGTACCGGGTACCGGGCGTTACCCGGCGGCTTTTCAGCTACCCGGAAATTACCTGGACCCGGCAGCTGTAAAGTGGACCCGGCGCCGGGTATCCGGGTAATGTCAGGGTAGTTGAAAAGTATCTCTTACTTACCTGCTGGAAGCCCGCGCGGACATCTGAACAGGTAAGCAGAGGTGCGGGGGCGGTGGGGCGGCGTCAGCGTCAGTGTGGAGCCCGCGCGGGAGCTGCAGGACTCCATACTGCACTGTGAGCTGGGACCATGTGACTGGAGCAGGAGAAGAAGCTTTCCTATTGGACAGCCGGCTGTATGGAGTCCTGCAGCTCCCGCGCGGGCTCCACACTGAAGCTGATGCTGCCCCACCGCCCTCGCACCTCTGCTTACCTGTTCAGATGTCGCCGTGGGCTTCCTCCACCCCAGGTAAGTGAAAAACCGGGTAGCCGAGTACAAGGTGCCAAATCCTCCGGGTACCCGTTACCCAGTTTTAAAAAAAATGTAGGACTCGGTCCAACACTAACACACACACACACACATACATATACATACATATATATATATATATATATATATATATATATATATATATATATATATACACACATATATACAGTGCTGACTTATTTAAAAACAAACCTATAACATTTGTCATGTTTTACAGTTTTAAAAATGTTATACCTATTAATGAAAAAAAAGTTATGTGATTTGGATTACATCAGGCACAGGGGGCCCGACTAATAGCAGGCTTCGGCCAGGGTGGCGCTGAGCGAGTGGGCACGCTCACACTGGCTGCAATTAAACACATTAAGGCAATGTGTGTGGCCAGCGTGAGCAAGTGCCTGTGCCTGAATTTGCCGCTTGCAAGCGCGTCACGTAGCCGGCCACAAATCTCCCAGTCCAGCAGGGCGCAGCGCACAAGCGCCAGCGCGCCGCAGCCTCACGGATGAAAAAGGGGCTCAGTGTAAAGCGCTCTCACCCCTGCTCAAGAAGGTTTCAACCCCATTTAAAGAGGCAAGCCAAGCAGCTTAAAGATATATATATATAGAATCCAATGCACAGCTGGCACACCATATGCAAGTAAATACGTTTTGGTGCTTATCCCATAAAGCAATAACAGACCCTACAATACCGGTTGCAACACGACATCAAGGGACAGCACGCAGGTAAGTAAATCATGAATTTTCTATATTTGATAGAAGACACAAAAACCGACGTTTCGGTCCCCCACCTTGAGAAAGGTCCCACTGGGGGACCGAAACGTCGGTTTTTGTGTCTTCTATCAAATATAGAAAATTCATGATTTACTTACCTGCGTGCTGTCCCTTGATGTCGTGTTGCAACCGGTATCGTATATATATATATATATATATATATATATATATATATATATATACTGCATTTGGTTACCTTTATTGAAAACGAATTACCTAAGCTGCCGATCGATTCGTTCTCATGTGAGCGAGCAGCAAAATCCTGCTTCCCAGGGTTCACTAAATGGCTTCCTTTCAGTTTCAAATCAGTCCTTCAGTCCGTGTACAGTGTAGCTACAATGTATTCTTATATTACTGAGGTAACATTATCCATTGTTACAGTTTGCAGCTCAAACAGCTGGGAATATTGGCAACAAATTATCACAAACCGGAAAGTGTTGCTAATAAAAATAATAATAGCATGTTCTTGTATAGCGCTGCTAGGTTTACACAGCACTTTACAGAGAAATTTTGCAGGCACAGGTCCCTGCTTTGTGGAGCTTACAATCTATGTTTTTGGTGCCTGAGGCACAGGGAGATAAAGTGACTTTGCCCAAGGTCACAAGGAGTTGACACAGGCAATTGAACCAGTTTCCCCTGCTTCAAACTCAGTGCCAGTCAGTGTCTTTACTCACTGAGTCACTCCCTCTCCATTATGCAAAGATCTTGCACTGCTGGGGAGGTGCTAAAACCTGCTATAGAAATCAGAGGATGGCTCGGTATATTAAAACTCATTAAAAAATGGCATTAAGCGTTGAATTTTAAAATGAAAAGGTACAGTAGTCAAGTGACATTTTTCCTAATTAATGGATTGCATTGCTGCATGTAACCACTCCTTTTCCAGCCTGATGACACAAGAAGATTACAATTGATTTAAAATATTTTCATTCCTGTACATAAGTTAACAGAAGCATTTCCTACATGATTTTTTTTTACCATGCCGACATGCCAACATTTGCTTAATACAAAGCTCCTTAAAACATGTGGAGCCTTAAAGATTCATTCATATAATAATATACTACACAACACTTTTCCACCTGGTCACTTAGCGTTTTTATTAATTTGTCACATGCCGATTTAATGCAGGATTATTTTTTTTACACCTTTCTCTAGACTAATGTGGAAATTATTAATTGGTATATCATTAAAACTAGGAAAACACTTATAACGCGTTGTGGGATGTGCAATTAAACCTAATAGGACAAAGATTTATAACGTAATGAAACACAGGCAAAAACACCATTAATTTGCAAATTTTGTCATCAAATTGTCCTAGTATTCTCAAACTTCAGTTAAAAACGGTAATGTCTGGCAAATGTAATTCTCACACTATTGTGTGCTATTATACAGTACGAGCCATTAATAAGCCTAATTTTCACTGACGGTCGAGGCACCGGTAACGCAGTTGTCCAGAAAGATCTGTTGTCAAACCAAAATGTAAATACTGAATATCACTACAACACTCACATTATGGCGACTTTAAAAGAAATAGGTTTCATATCCTATCACAAACTGCAAAACATTTCCATGTTACACTCTCATTCGCACCAAACTGTCTGAAAGTTGAAACACGAAACTCGTTATCCAGAAGGCCGTGATGTATGAAGATATGCTGATATTGTAGATACCGTGAAACAAAAAAAAACGTATTCACAGGGAATAATTATCACTGCCACCTAGATGTCAAAGTTAATGTGCAGGTTGTTGCAGTGTTGTTTGTTACCATGGTTACCAATTTATTTTCATTTAAAATGTTTAATTTCTCTGGAACAGGTCAAGCTAATTGTCTGAAAATGTAGTACAAGTTACAAAATAATACATTTTATGTTTTGTATCAAAAATCTGGTCGATGAGATGTATTGTTTAATTTTTTTTATCACTTAAAAAAACAAAAAAATTATTCCAAGTTGGGGGCTGCACCTTCTGGGAGATCTAAGTTAGGGTGCAGAAGGATACCCTCAACATTCCATCTGAATCACGTAAGGCTTTTGGCCTGTGAAGAAGAACACCAAAAAAAAAAACACACTCCAAAGTGGTCACAAAGTCTAGTTGATGTCGTCGCTCACTCACCCAATTATGGATACATATTGTGATACATGAGTTTCACAGTTGGATTTGACCTCGGGAACATAATTATCAGACTGAACACAGAAGTTAATAAACATGAGTTTATTTGGCCGGAGCCAATAGTAGGCAACACACACAAAACAAGACAAGCCACAATACAGTGATTTACGGAGGACTCATAGCTCGCTAGGTGTAGGACGCTGCCGTAGCTATCTTACATTGGATGTCGCCCCCAAAGTTAGTGAAAACCACTCTGGGGTCTGTAAAGTCCAGGTGTAGGATGGTCTCTAGTCACCGAGACCAGCCTGCAACTTCTGTGGAGCTCACATAAGCATCAGCTTTTATAGTTTCCCAGGCTCCATTCAGAATCATGGAGGACCAAGGGCCGACCAATCAGCAGTGTTTCTTTAACTGCGGAGTCAATCCAAAGTGAGTGGGGAGTCCAAAACGGAGTCTGAGAAATTAGAACTGACCAATAGGAACCAGGCCAATGAGGCTAGAACCTGAATGCTGGTCCTTGAGATCAGCTCCAGGAAGCCCACAGGGTTGGATGCCTCGATGCCGGGGAGAGAATAATTCTCCGACCTTGCAGTGTGTACTCTCGCAGCACGTCCTTCCCTAGTTTCCCATTGTCTCTGAACACAGCACCTGGCCCACACAATGACTAACACCCTGACATTGTATGCCTGATACACAGCCATTATTTCAGGGTCTTGCATATAATGAGTCACATAAAATAAATCCAAACAGTTCCAAACACTCAGAAATAATATGTCACTTTTTAATTTTCCTTTGACGGGCAGAGGCAACATGCAGGCTTAACCTTTACTGTGGGTGCCATGCTGGCCCTGCTGTCATGATGAGCTTTCAGGAGCACAAGTAGTGCTTTCCGGTTTTAAGGAATTGCTTCAGGATCAGTCCTAGGCTCGGATGGAGATTTGATCATAATTACAGTATTAGTTATTAGTAAATGACACCAATTAATGTGCCCTACACAGGGAATGGATGAATATGGACCACTTGATCCACTCTGCCAATGTTTATGCCTCAGATCCTGGCTTATTGCCATATTTAGGATACGCTTGTGTATCTCACACGGTTTTGACATCCATTACAGCATCACAATGGATTCCAGCAATTGGTAATGGCGGATATTTTATTTTTCAATAAATAATGTAAGCCCCATTGTAGGAGATGTGTGCAGAGATTTTTTAGAACAGGAGACATGTTTAAGAGAAAATAAAACAGGCTTTTATTCGCCACAACTTTCAGAACATAAATGGCTTATCGCCAGCAAAAACAAGGTTAAAGGGAAAACAAAAACAGACCTAACTCCGATTGTTTATACCCTTAATGTACACGTATACATAACATTTCTATCATATACTACATCCTTCTTGTATCAACTTTGAAGATGCTATGAGCATTTAGTTTCTCTTAGGCCCAGATACACTAAGCTATGGTTAATGAACTTTATGTTATCAAAACAAGTAATGGACATTATTATTACTGATTTTAACGTATATCCACAAAGTTACTTATATGCAAAAACAACAGCCACTGCTTATCTCATTAGCATAGTCTTAAGGTTAGGCTAAATTAACACTGCATTGCATTAGCTTCAAATAACATGGCGTTGAAAGAGAGAGATACAATACATGGAGCTAAACCTCTACACAAAACTGAAGACACATGTCATATCTAGGAAATATGCGTATTTAGATATGCAAAGTATATTTAAATTATTTATAATTGCATATTTCTCAAGTATTTCTATTCCAGTATTTGGCTATCATACCATACAGTAAGCCTGAGTGTTGTGATTCAATATCTTGCATTGCAGAGGGGTCAATCGACACAGGATTAATCCTACAAACCACTCACCATTAATTGAGTTGATCACCACATATATACTGCAGGTATCCTAACCTTTATTTCACACTTATTCAGTGTTTGTATATACTATATAGATTAGGAGTAAAAATATGCAGTGATGTTAGAGCTGCGCTTTGACATTCATGGCTTTTATATTTAGTTAGCCTGTTAGGCTCCAATGGTATATACTCTTTTGTGTGAATATTAGCAGTATTTGGTTTAACCTTTGACTTTTCAACCAATTTTTAATTAATGGTGAGTAATGTGGTATGCTGTGCTACTGACCACAACCCTAATTATGCATTAATTAACCTAACTCTATACCACATGGATTTTGTATTGGCAATCTAAAGAATGATTAACATTGTGAGATTAAATATATAGAAGGTTACAAAATAGCCATCTCTGTGGAAATATACAACCAAGAGGCTACAAAATAATCCTTTCCTTGGTAGTTAGGCACACTGAACCAGATTGCTGTGTGAATTTTATATATAACTAGCTGATATACCCGGCGTTGCCTGGGCGTGGAAGGGCAGGGGCCATGGAGTGGAAGGGTGGGGGGGGGGGCAAAGGGCAGGGAGGGGGGGCAAAGGGCAGGGAGGGGGGGCAAAGGGCAGGGAGGGGGGGGACAAAGGGCAGGGAGGGGGGGGACAAAGGGCAGGGAGGGGGGGGGGACAAAGGGCAGGGGGAGGGAGGGCAGGGGGGGCAAAGGGCAGGGGGAGGGAGGGCAGGGGGGCAAAGGGCAGGGGGAGGGAGGGCAGGGGAAGGGAGGGCAGGGGGGCAAATGGCAGGGGGAGGGAGGGCAGGGGGGGCAGGGGGCAAAGGGCAGGGGGGCAGGGAGGGTAGGGGGGGCAAAGGGCAGGGTGAGTCTTGGACGCGTAAAATAACCCATTCCCCTGCGTTTACTCACCTTGTACACGGCCGCGCTCCTGTTCCTATGGGTACCGGCCGCCGTCCTCCTCCACCTCGGGCTCCTCAGCGGAGAGGCTGAGACGCTCCGGTGAGGAGGTGCTGTGCCTTTCGCGGGGAGAGTCGGAGACAGTCGGAGGAGCGCCCTGTGTGAGGGGAGAGACGCACAGTGCATGCTCTGTGTGTGTGGGTGGGGGGGGGGTGAGCGAGAGCACCGGGTGAGGGAGTGGCCTATGTGTGGTGAGAGCCGTGGAAAGGTGAGAGTCCCCCGCTGTGTCCCGGGCGCTCGCTCCACTCCCCCGCTGACTGTAGCGGCACCGGGGGGTTGGGGGGGTGAAAGCGCGGGAAATAGGGAGACACGGGCAGTGGAGGAGGTGCGCGCGGGTCACGATGACTTGGATTTCAGCCTGATGTTCGGGAAGGAAGAGGCGGAGCCTCTGGGATCGGCGGGTAAGAGACCGGGAGATGTGCTGCTAACACTGTGAGCGTGTGTGTGTGAGCGTGTGTGTGCGTGTGTGTGTTGTGTGTCCTTTGGCCCGTTACTCCGCCTCAGGCCAATGAGAGGTGTGCGGGGGCGGGCGGGCCAAGGGACCAATGAGATTTCCCCTAGGGACAGAGGCCATGCAGACAGGCATACAGTGCTTTCACAAATATAGTATAAGATTGATATCACATGACAATTCATATTGGAGTTCAGTTGTGCTCCATCATTGCTGAGCAAGTAGCAGCATTCTCACCTTACCTCCTGATATACTTTTTAAACATAAAATACATACAATAAATATATGACAACTTTATTTGCACGTGTAGACTTATATTAATTGTAGGAATATTAAATGTTAAGTTTTATATAGCCCTGGTGTGCACCAACAAGTGTGCTTCTTGTTAGGGATCGGTTGGTATAAATAACCTTATCTCTATTTTTGAAAATACTCTTGAAGTGCTATACTAAAAAAATGTAGCAGTAAAGAATGTCTCTTAGCATCACATTCATTTATGGTCACTCCATTTATTATAGCAAAAAAATAAAATAAAATATGTGTTTGGGGGACAGTGAAACAACAATATTATGTACCATTTTATTTTTTAAACTTTTATAAAAAAACAGACACAAGTAGATTCTGGTGGGTCAAATAATTAACAAGTCAACTAAACGTGGCACATACTAGATGCCCATTAACATATCAGTACCCAGAATCCCCATGTGCAATGTAACCACTGTATTATATGAGACAATAGGGTCAATGAAGCAGGTTTGGGAACTTGTAGATAATATACTGCTGAGCATTGTATCTTTGCTGTCAATAAATCACAAAGCAAGCTGGCAAATGCTCAACACAGCTCCAGCGGAAACTTTCAAACATGAGAGGTCAGTGAAAGCATATCAAGGTCCCAATGATGAAGGAGCAACACTTATCTTTCCAGTGAGTAACCATCTATTTTATTAAAACACTTTTATGGTTATTAAGCCAAAATGTTTCTTTGAAACTTGGGCTTTTCTCCACCCCATAAAGTTTATTCTCCAGATAGCATATTTTTTACAGTTCTAGTAATGTTATGGGCTTGCAAATCCTTTCAGGTATTTCATATAGCTAAATCCCATACGTTCAATGTGGCCAGGTAACAGGCCGTTCAGAAACCCATTTAAACTAATCCTCAGTGACAGATTAGACTGCTTCTCATGTGTCCAGGTAAGAAACCCAAGACAATTACTGGTAAGAATTTCAGTAGAGACAATTATCTGTCTTAAAACCTCTGTCAAGCCATGTTTCAAAGAAATGAATGTCATGAGAAAGAGACAGTGTTACCTGAGTGTCTGACAAAGCACAGCATTGTAAACCACTTCATTATGGAACCCTAAAAATGAAGAAACGGGAATTAATTGATGAAAGGGAAATTTTCCCACGAGTACATGCCATGCAGAAAAACACACACACGTGACCAGCACATTGAGAATGCAGCTATAGTCTAAATCAGTTTGTATCAGCTAATAATATTAACTTTATTTCATATAGTGCTTTTCTACCAATGAGACTCAGCGTTTCACAATTACAATTTAGTGCACGGTACAAAGCACATAGGATTTTTGAAGTGAAACTTCTTTGCGGGCAGGAGTGAATTTCCTTCGTTGGAGACGGAAGTAAGGTCACGGAAGTGACGTCATGTGGGCAAAAGAGGCCATTGGTGCGCTTCAGTGTGGGCAAAAGAGTTGCGTCCGTAGCAGCTGTCTGCGTGACGTGCATCGCAGAAGCGGCCACCACATGCGCAGTAGCCATCGGCTCAGCGCACATGCGCAGTAGCAGTCAGCGCGCATGTGCCGGCCTCTGCACGCATGCGGAGGTACAACACTTGCCCCCACTTTGGAGAAAACACACACACAGAGACACACACACAGAGACACACAAGGAATTCACAGTTAGTATAAATATAGAAGTACAAATGGCTAAAATGAGATTTGTGCTGAGTACTCATGTTCTAAGTCAAACTTCTTTGCGTTTTGTCACTGAAATTGTGTTTTGATTTGTAATTTAAAAAAATCACCATCACAAACACAATTTCTGTGACAAAACAGTCACAGACAAAGAAGTTTCACTTAAAATGCACATCGTCGGCACTCACAGTCCCTGCCCAGATGAGCATGTTTTGGTGCCTGAGGCACAAGGAGATAAACTGACTTACCCAAGGTCACAAGGAGTTTGTCTTTTACAGTCAGTGTCTTTACTCACTGAACCACTCCTTCAACCCTAATGTATATCCAATTATACCTGTAATGAATTATATAGGCAATGGAAAGGATGTGCTGCAAACCATTAATAATTTGCAGCCAGTTTGTCAGTGGTAGGCACTTTTGCCACTGTTAGCACATCTGGTTTCATAACAGCCAAAGCACTAGGTTCCAAGAAGGTGCGTTTGTTTGAAGAAGAAAATAAAGCATATTTAGAAGAAGTACATATGCCCCTCCCAGGGTGGGTGCAGCCACTGGCGACCAAGATGGTCGCCCAGTGTGGCACATGTTGGGGGGGGGCAGCGGCAGAGACTGGGAACAAAGCACGCTGCTTTCCTCTGCCTCTCTATTGCAGCAGAAACTACTATTCAGGTCAGTGGAGGGGACTTCAAAAACGGAGGGCGAGGGGGTGCAAAAATGGGGGGTGCACAACAATGGAATAGGGGGTGAGAGACTGAGGGGTGGGGGGAGAGAGTGGTGGGGGTAAGAGAGAGGGGGAGAGGGAGTAAGAGGGGTTGGGGTGAGAGAGGGGGTGGGGGAGAGAGGAATAGGGGAGGGAGAGAGGGGTGGGGCGAAGAGAGAGGAGTGGAGGGAGAGACAGGTGGGGGAGGGACACAGAGTTAGGGAGAGATGGCTGACGCTTCGCCTAGGTTTTCAAATACCCTTGCACTGACCCTGGCTCCTCCTGAAATTAAAATGCCATTTGGCGTAATCAGTGGATGGTCTAGGGTGACTAGTATGACTGAGCCACGAATTGAACCAGCTGTGCTGAAGTAGGGAAATCCTGAAAACCTGGCCTGTTTGCGGCCCTCGAGGACTGGACTTTGACATGCCTGGTCTAGGACCTTTGGCTGCGGCTGATCGGCCCGCCGCTCTGACGCATCATCTTTAAATGTCCCCCGGCTACAGGACTAGGAGCGGCGGACAGTCGTGGGAATTGGAGCAGCGGGCGGCTAAAGGGGGGTGAATTGTACAGCTGCGACCTGCCCGGCAGTATGTTGTAGTGAGTGGCCAATCGGCCGCGGCCAAATGTCCCATTCTGATCAAGGGAGACCAAGAGTTGGGTCACGAAGGACATTCATTTACAACAGTAGATCACAATTTAGTAGAATGCCAAGGTTGGGATGCATTTTTTATTATTAGCTATAAAAGAGGTGAGCTCTCTCATGGCCACATTGCTGGGAGCCGCATAGATACTTACAGTGTAGGCCTTTCCCTTTTGCAGACATCTGAAGGATAGAGGATGAGGAGTATACAAGGAACAGCAATAATATTTCGGCCTCATATTTAACTTAGCAATCTGCTTCCCACCTGTAGAAACACGAGCCTGTAGCCTCCTCTAAACAAGGCCCAATGGGAAAGGGTTAATCATACAAATAAACTAATTCAGCATAGAAGTGATATATTATAGTGCAACTTGAGTAGCAAAGAGAAAGCGAGACAGGAACAAAATAAGGGAAGGTCAGAGCAATTTATTTCTGCTAGCAGTACACAGCCCATATTCTGCAAAGAATATAAGGTATACTTGAGTTACAAGACCCTGGTGTCTTGTTGCTATGTTACCTGACCATTGTGATGTCACTGTAAATGGGCATATAAACATAGCAGTGGGTATCATGTTCTCAGTCAGGAACAGAAGACATTAAAAATGGGTAAGTGTCAGGCTCTTCTGTTTTGGTGTTAAAGCTGTAGATGTAACGCTTGACTGCCCGCAGACCTGGCCAGTCCCGAATCCTGAGGTGGGTAAAGGTATAACACGCACCCACAGCAGTGAGGGCGTGCCCGGAGTGTGGTATGATGCGTTGCCGGGCCTGGTGAGAAAGGTTTAGCCTGGTACTTGCCACGTCCGGGGTGCCAGAGGTCCGAGGGTAAAGATCCGTAGGTCAGGGGCAGGAGAGAGCAGCGTAGTGAGGTCCAAACAGCAGACGATTCCTCACGGGAAAAACGGAGCACAGCAAGTGAAGAAAGGGGCGGCTAGACACCGATGAATAAAAGTCCTTTAATCCATGGTAGACATCATGGCATGGGATAAGTAAAAGCTCTTACGCGTTTCGGGCCATCGCCCTTTTTTAAAGAGAAAAAGGGCGACGGCCCGAAACGCGTAAGAGCTTTTACTTATCCCATGCCATGATGTCTACCATGGATTAAAGGACTTTTATTCATCGGTGTCTAGCCCCCCCTTTCTTCACTTGCTGTGCTCCGTTTTTCCCGTGAGGAATCGTCTGCTGTTATACCATTCACGTGACGCACGCTGCGGGAATCGCCTTACAGAAACTCACAATCGTGAGTACCCCCGTCCGTTCACTACGGGCTGGGTGTCATACATTATTAGTGTCTTTCTCCAGGGGGACGTTTCAAACGGTGTCATTGGGAGGTCAGAGATGTATTACTGACCTTTACCTAACTACACGGGTACCCCACATGTTAGGAGACAAATAGTGAGACACGGATCATATATGTCAAGAGAGTGGTGTTTTTCCCTTTTTCCTTTATTCATTGGTTATATACTAGATTGAATTATATGTATCTAGAGACACCCCACAGCTGAGCATGGAATTTAGGAACCCTGTTTCCTAGTACTTGCTAGTGAGGTCCAAAGCCGAGACCAGGGAGTAGCGAGGTACAAGAAGTCTAACGAGAGCCGAGATCAAATCCAAGGGTATCAAACGAGGGCAGGGACTGGAGTGAGAGCTGTAATACAAAAGAGAGCCAGGCATAGACCTCTGTACAACAAGAGCCACAGGAAAACTATGCAGAGCGAGGAAGGAGAGGGCAGACAGGAACTATAAATGCCAGCGAACCAATGGGAGCAAGAGGCGGAGCGGGGGCTTGACTGAGCGGTCCTAGGGATAGGTTAGGATGCCTGATGTGGTGTTCCCTAGTGGGAATAGCCTCCAGCTGCTGGGAGGTGGAGCCAAGACTGCAGGAGGAGTGTAGAAGACGATGGGTGCGCGCGCATCCTGTAACACTCCCGCGCACGCGCCCCTAAAGCGTGTGGGCGGAGGCGGCGTGTGCCGCGGAGGAGCGGCATACGCGTCCGACTGGAGCGGGTAAGGAGCTGACGGGGAGGGGGCCTGGGACGAGCGGCAGTACTGGGAGCCAGGGTGACGGGGACCCACTGTAAGGCGCGTGTCACCCGATCCCTTACAGTAGAGCTCTGTTGCAGGGACAACGCAACGACACGTGGGTGTTCTGAGTATAGATAGGCTTTTTATTTCAGCCAGCAAAAAAAACATGGGACAAAAAAAAACGAGATTTTCTTCAGCATAGAAAGAGTTAACAAAAACATATGTCCTTGATAAGGGCTTCGCCCTTTTCCCAGCAAGGGTTCTCAAGTCCATGTTAAAGCAGAGCAAAAGGTCCAAGATAACCTGAAATAAGGTCTGTGTTTCTCCCTTCAGAGTGTCAGCATGTCTTTCTGCAATCAGGAAGAAGAACTATGAACAAATTTGATTTTCAAGCCCCTTAACGAGGCAGCTGGGACCTGGTTTATTAACCCAGCCTTTTCAAAGCTGTAATTAACCAGGTCACTGCTGGACCACAGACCTATACATAGGTCTCCCAGATATAGTGAATTCACCCTGTCACATTCTTCCTCTGTTTGTGTGTGGCTAGGGCTGAAGCCCAACCATCCTCCCCTTCTCGAGCGAAGTCCGCATTTGCGTTTAGCTTCCCAGGCCTGTGCTGAATCTCAAATGAGAAGGGTTGGCGGGCCATATACCACCTGGTCAGTATAGCATTGGAGTCTGTGACAGGGTGAATGAACGTCACCAGCCATATACCTGGCAAACCTATGTTTAGGCTTGCAGTGCAGCAGTGACGAGGTTAAGTTTCAGTTGAGAAGGGCTGCTTAATTAGTCTGACCGCAGCTGCATAATCATGGTGTTTTAAAACCCCCAGGCTGTACACACATGCAAGCTCGCTGGTCAGGAGACAGGACTGAAATACTGAAGAGATTACTGCTATAAGGTCTGTTTTCAAAGTACATGTGTGATGAACTGTCTGTGTCCTGCATGCTGAAGAGAAGCTGCCTTGTTTTCTATGCTGAAGAGAAGCTGTTTTGTTTTTGTCTGCTGAAGAGAAGCTATTTTGTTTTTGTATGCTGAAGAGAAGCTATTTTGTGTGCTGTATGTTTTTAAAGCTCAATAAAGAAGCCTTATCAAGAGAACCCGCGTGTGTGGTTGCATGTACCCTGCAACATATGGTGCCAGAAGTGCCGGGATTTTGAGAGGCCCCTGCAGTTGAAGGGCCACACACACACACAAAAATGAGAAAAATGGAAAAAAAATTAAAAGAATCGGGGCATGGGAAGTAAAAGGGGAGGCATGGAGCAGTACTTACCTTACTTGCTCCATGCAGGAAAAGGCAGGCCGCGCTTTGCAATCTCGGTTAGAGCTTGGTGCGGGACCAAAAAAAATCCTGGCAGCATGCCAGCACAGGCCAGCCAATCAGGAGGAAGGATTTTTTTTTATTGGGAGAGAAGCACGCGCTGCTTGGCGGATCGCCAGCACACAAAATCCTGTTGCCGGGCGACCGGATTTGTCATGGGGCTCGGCCGGGCACCCTGACTCACGGGGCCCGGGACGTCAAACCCGGCAGACCCCCCTGTTGGCGGGCTTGACTTTACAGAATCAATACCACATACTCAGTAATTTGAGAAAGGGTCAGAGTAAACACTAGTTCTACCAAGCTCTTGCAAAAAGAAGGACTGCTAGGCTTCAGAGATTGGCTGTGTATGAAATGGACACCTTTTGTAGAGGTGGACTCAGGAGAATCTATGCATACGCAACGATTACATTTGTAGTGCTGGAGGAGCCTGCAAGTATTTGCTCTGTAAATGGTACCTGTCCTATCCAATCAATATATTAACATTTATATTGCTTCCCATCTGATTGCTTCCCAACTTTTTGAGGGCTGTCAGAGTACACAGTTTTTGTGTACATTTTGTGCATAACACTGAAAAATGATGATGGGCAACCTGTATAGGAAGGGTATGTATTTTGACAAACAGCTCCCTTTATGTAGCACTGCCGTTTGCCCAGGCTCTTTGCGACACAGTCTTCTAGGGTTTAGTTTGTAGAAAAGGGGGACAAACGTGTATATACACAAGGGGCACTCAGCCCTCAACCTTCAGCGGTTTATTTCTCCAGTAGTGACCCTAAACATTTTAAACACCGTCACTTTAAGAAACAAAAGAAATCATAAAAACAAACATCTACTCCTGTCAAGAGTCTAACTCACATGCATATCCCTATCTGCAATGTTGGCTGGGTAAGCCAGTTACCAACTTTAAATAACACACAGAGATAACATTGAGTCCTTAACTGTCAGATGGGGACAGCGTCCCAATAGATCCTCAGATGCTGCAACACGTGGGGGGCCGTCTACCCCGAACTGGATCCGGGGGAGCAGCGTCCTCCCAGCTTCCAGGCTCTAAGAGAGAGTGAAGCAGCCAACCTAACTGCAATATATACCTTTCCTCAATTAAGAGAGCAGGTAAGTGAAAACCAGAACCACTGTAAACTCTGGCCTGGAGTTGCCATCCCACAGTCTCAGCAAATGTGAAACTGTGGAATGGATAATTTTTTACCTTTTTTACCCACTTTCTACCTTAAATCGGCATGTCTAATATTCTGGGACTATGTCACAGTATGTATGTATGTATGTATGTATGTATGTATATCTTTATTTATATAGCGCCATCCAGGTACATAGCGCTTCACAGCAGTAATACGCGTGACATAATAGTAACTGTAACAGGGACTTATCCCTGTTCATGTAAAACTGCCTCTAAATAGCAGGGAGGTGGTTAATTGCAGCCAGTCAATTAACCAGTCTCCACCTGGCTAATCAGAGCTATAGAAAAGCCTCCTGTGAGAAACTGCTAGAGAGACTCCTTAGAACACAACTAGGCTGACATGAGGAGATGATGTCTTGAGCACAAAGACTATGCTGACAACAAGACACACTAAGGCTTAGTCCATCCTGCCGCAGACTGCGCGGAGGTGTCCACACGCGGCACCACATTGCCTTAAGGCATTGATCGTGGCCATAGACTGCGCAGGCGGCAGCAGGTGGGGGCACGCGTTGCGCGAGGAATCAGTTAAAACTAATTTCTCGGTGTGACTGGCAGGTCACGTGAGCGGTTCACCCAATGAGCCCGAACCAGCTCCGTGACGTCACTGACACGCCCCCCGATGGCGCATCTAGCATGTCCGAAAAACACACCCGCTTCACACAGGTGATGTCACTGTCACGGTAGACCAGTTCTTATCTACACATTAATACCGGGATTCTGCACTGAGCACACAAGTTGGGTAAAATAAATTGTAATTTATTTCTTTTCAGACAGACACACAAATCTTCACAATATACACTCAATAAAACACTTACTGGGATGGGGGAATGAAAACAATTGTCCTTGGAACGAAACAAAGTCTCTGGGCACCCCTGCACGGATGCAAGTGGGTGCGCACAAGGATCCGTGTAGCAGTTCCTGGCTAGGGGCGCAACTTGCCAGCCCTCTATTCCCGCCAACAGGTAAATTTTTGTTCAGTCCTTACAGGGTTCGTTCGGGAACCCTTAGCTCTAACGAATTCCAGAAGAGGGGGATGATCCTTGGTTACGATATTTTTAACCCCTCACACTCCGGAACCGCAGACGCTGGAACTTGGTTAAAATCAGGTGAATCTGGTGAATCTCTCTTGGACTGGGCTGCAGGCATCTTTATAGGGTTAAGGGTCCTATACCTAACATACACACCCAATCCCTTCTGCGGGAACACTTTTTCCCCCTATCCCAGACTTGCCAGTAGTTCATAGCAAGGGCAGAAGTGGCTTCCTGGTTTGCACAGAGCATGTGTCAACTTGACACCTAAGCTGCTTAGCATACTGGGTCCAACTTCTTACCTAGCGATAGTAAGTCTGGTGTTTGGGTACCAAGTGTGAATGGCCTCTCCTGCGTACCAGGATCTGATACTCAGGGATATCCTGGCCACTTTAACACCTAGCCTCTCTGAGGCTTTTCAACTTCGGATTTCTCATAGACACAGGGGCACTAACTCAGCAGGGTGCCCTTTGAAGCCCAAAGATGAAAAGCCCTCAGCTAATGTACCCTTAACATATTTACATGTTAATACATTCCTGGCAGGAACAGCTTCCTGCCTGTACATTTAAAACCACCAGTACAATATAGTTTATTTATAAAAGTATGTTCTGCTTAAGCTACTATTATAAACCTTATGTGTATGGTTTCTTTTTACTTAGCTGCACTCCAAAAATTAGAGTGCTAGCTCTTTCCAAGCGCGTTAGCCCCTTAACCCACCTTAGCAAACTTGACACCCTCTACAATTCAATTTGTCGTTTTGTTCTCCAATGCAACTACAACACACATCACTGCGAAATGCTCAAAGAACTAGATTGGTCATCACTAGAGTCTAGGCGCAAAGTTCACCTTTCCTGTCTTGTCTTTAAATTCTTTATGGGCAAGCTACCCAGCTATCGGCACAAGCTCCTCACCCCTACCACATGCAGCAATTATCACCTGAGATCAGACTCCAAAAGACTGTTCATGGTTCCAAGGCTCAACAAAGTATCCGGCCGTTCTTCCTCTTACCGTGCACCCCAAAACCGGAACAACCTACCGGAGACTCTCACCTCCACCACCAGTTTAAGTTCTTTCAAATCTAAGGCTGTCTCATATTTTAATCTGGTCTGTAACTGTTTCATACGCCCATAATATATATTTTCTTTAACTGTGCATGCAATGTCTTGTATATAATGTATACCCTGTTCATTTATATAACTGTATTTGTAACCATGTATTATTTGTCTTAACTCTGGGCCCAGGACATACTTGAAAACGAGAGGTAACTCTCAATGTATTACTTCCTGGTAAAATATTTTATAAATAAATAAATAATTGAATGTGCTTTGATCGGGGATCACAGGCACATGCCAGCACTGAAACACACTTTATTTTTTATATTGGGTTTCTACCTGTATGAACAATATAAAACAATTATGTAGGCGTGTCATATTTCTTCAGCCACCTGTGATCCAAAAATTAGATTGCTAGCTCACTCCTAGTGCTGTAAATACAATTAGCACATTTCACATACATCCAGTTACCTGCAGCTAGCTTTAGAGCTGCAAAACAGGGACACAAATAATAGTGTAGGGGAAAGCATGATATTAGGGGGACAATACATTTTAACCCCTTCCGTCCCAACACTATTTATGGTTAATAGCGGTGGGGTAGGGGAAAACAGGGGATTATGGGGATAATACTTTTTAACCCTTCACTCCCAACAAGGTTTTGGGTTAACCAGCCGGGTATAATGCCTTTATTATTGGCCTGGTAAACCCCTCTCACCACAGTCACAGACGCGCATGCCTTCGCGCAAGCGAAGGCTGTATGGACTCAGCCTAAGAACAGACTTATCTTCCTGGGAGCGGCTGGACGGCAACTGGAGGAACCGGAGATGCCGCACCAGCACAGCCAGCTAAGACTTTCTTATATATTGCTCCCTGATAAATATATTATGTTTTTGGACTTGGAACTATCTAGCCAGTCAAACATAGTTAGGGCATGTGTTGTCTATTTCGTCTCCAAAGTGGAGTAGGTGTTTGTTTATTTTGTTTTTGTATGCTGTACAGGGTTTAAAGGAACAGGCTCAATAAAGCCAGGTTTTAATTTCACTCTAATCAGTCTCCATTAGTGTACCTCTGCACACATCTCTTACAATAACACATACTGTAATGAGAATAAGTGCTTCAGACATGACAGTAACAATAGGAAAGGGAGTCCCTGCCCAGAAGAGCTTACAATCTAAGTGGTAAATAGGGAGAACATACAGTAGGAGGATGTTATGGTACAGTAAGTGCATCTACAAGGGGCCAAGGTCAGAGCATACGAGATGTATAGTATCAGCCAGCGGAGCTACCATATGCTTCGTTAAAGAGGTGTGTTTTTAGATAGGTTTTAAAGGTGGAGAGAGAGGGAGTGCCAGTCGGATATTGAGGGGAAGGTCATTCCAGAGGTGTGGGGCAGTCAGTGAGAAAGGTTTTAGGTGGGAGAGGGCTTTAGATAAAAAAGGGGTAGACAGAATACATCCTTGAGCAGAAAACCGGTGATCATGCAAAGTCAATGAAGAGTTTTGATGTTGAACAAATCAGTTACCACAACTTTCTAAAACCGACCTTTCCCCAATAATCCTATACTTATATCAGATTTTGCATCTCTAATAGACTTGAGTCATCCAAAGGAAATTGCTCTCCTTCTGGATGAGTAAGAATATGGAGTGAGTGGGGGGTCTGGTATCTGAATTTGGGATCTCCTTAAAGAACGAGAGAGCCACAGGATCAGTGTTAGCACTTTCAAAGCTTTGGAATTCCTATCTTAAATTCTACATTTCCTAGGAATCCTGGTCAGGAAATAACATTTCCTGTAAAAAGAAAAATATTCCTGAACAAAAACTTAAACAAAAGATAGAGAACCCCAATGCTACATCCAACGTGACAAATCAAATAGTAAAATACATATCTGTGTGTGAGCAAAAACTTAGTTTAAAGAAGGTGGTGAGTGTAAGTAACAGTAGTTTTAACATGAAATAGAAGAGACACCTGTCTGTTTGATTTTCTTCATTTGGTCAGTAGTTCTTCAGTTGAGGAATTTGCAGTAGGCTGCAAACAGTGGTGGTTATTCATTGAACTGTGATAGTGGGACTGTGATAGTGGGACTGTGATAGTGGGACTGTGATAGTGGGAGTGTGATAGTGGGACTGTGATAGTGGGACTGTGATAGTGGGAGTGTGATAGTGGGACTGTGATAGTGGGAGTGTGATAGTGGGACTGTGATAGTGGGACTGTGATAGTGGGAGTGTGATAGTGGGACTGTGATAGTGGGACTGTGATAGTGGGACTGTGATAGTGGGACTGTGATAGTGGAAGTGTGATAGTGGGACTGTGATAGTGGGACTGTGATAGTGGGACTGTGATAGTGGGAGTTTCCGTGCAATAGTGCCCCAATCTGCACTATTACAGTTTGATGAATAACCCACAGGGAGTCACACTCTCACTGCCCCTAAAGTAACCCTCATATTTTTTATGTTACATGCATGTAATGCCTAATATAGGTAAGCAGAAAATAATATACGATGCTTTCATTTTGAGTACTGACTTATTTTCAAAAAGTGTGTTATTTCACACAATGACAGCGCATCACTCACAAAGTAATTAATTGGTTACGGAACATCCACACAGTACAAGAACCATGACCAGACAATCAGTCAAAAAGAAAAAAAGCTATTTACTGAGAAAAAAACATGCTGAGGACATTCAGTAGAGGGAAATAATACAATAACTAAATGCATAAATGTATACATGAAAAAAGTGGTCAAGCCATTAACCACCCGTCTAACAAAAGCATATTATAAGATAAGTGAGCGTAATCGTCAATAGGACAAACAGAAATATGTATGGGTATGTGTGACAGAGTGAAGTCAACTCCTATCAGTTACGCCTGGGAGACATATGTCTGAGTGCTTCATCCAGCACTCATAAGGGTTAACTCAGGTGGAACTTAGATAGTCAGGAAGTAAGCTGACACCTGAGAGCCAGAAAGGTAGATAAGGATCTTGTTACCAGCAGTAGCTGGCTCTCTCAGACAAGAGCACATGGATAGATGTGCTGCTAGCCAGAAGGATACAACACTACTTACTGCAGCCAAAGTAAGATTTGTTTCATTTGTTTTCATGACTGCTTAAAAGACTCTGAAGGTTTGGTTGTGGTTTAGCCAGCCATCCTGCTAGATAGGTCTGCTGTGTGAGTCAGTTTTTCTCCCATCACAGAGCAGGATTTATTTTTGTTAAAGGGACAGTGTACCCGCATGTTATGTTACTGTGGAGAAATAAAGCCATTGAACATTTTTCATTATCCTGAAACTACACGTGTGGACTGTTCCCTGACCTCGGCTACAGGCCGTCCTGCCACAGTATGTCAAATAAATGATTCCAGAACAGCAATATCAGCCAAGCACAATAATACAATTTCAAAAAAGGGGATCTCAGGGGTAGAAACAAATTGAAACTGGAGCAAACTAAATAAGGGAGGCAACATTTCGGGGGATAAAACCCCATCTTCAGGCTCGTTCCCACAGAAAAAACAATGGTACTTCCCTTAGTCCCTTTTACCTCCGCTGCGGGCGGGAGCGCTGCGGGGGTGTGCGGCTGCCAGCGGAAGAGTGCGCATGCATCCGACAAGCGCCGGTACTGCGGGGAGGGCTGCGGACAGTTGTGGCGGGCGACAGGCTTGCTGGAGGCTCCGGCGGCTCCCTCTGCAGGGCGCCCCCATCTTGGATTGCATTTCGCATGCGTGAGATTCTGAGCATGCGCATTGGTAGGCATGCGAGGAGGCCATTAGGTAGCAGCCTCCGTGGAGAACTACAAGCCCCATAATGCAAAGGGGCATTATTATCACATGGCGCAGATCAGCCGATAGGCTGCAGCAATCCCCTGCTCTCTAGATTGATACATTTTTGCGCGCTGGAGCCACGTTAGTCGGAGCTGAGACAAGGAAGGGGTAGGTTGTGTGTGCAGGGTTCTGTGGCTCCTGCACTAGGCCAGAAACCTCCATTAGGCCCCAGCTAGGCCCTGACTCCCCTCAGCTTGTGGTTGATGCAGGGACAGGCCCATAGATTGGTACTACAGGGGCAGAGTCCCTGAGTGAGGACACAGATAGGACACAGCGGTCTCCTGTTCACAGGTGATCTGGGATCAGACACCTGCAACAAACAAACACTGCATACGGTGGTACAATCCATGCGGGACCCGCCTACCGTAGAGGCAGAGGCTACGCCAACATCGCTGGGATCAGTGGATCTGCTTCACCTTCTGGCCATACTGGCCAGGTACTCCAAGTGCACCAACTATACACACATTAGTGGGGCAGCGCTGTCTCACACTTTGGGTGGGTTATCTCTGTGGACACCAGGGTGGTTGGGTGCCCAGGGACACCGCAGTACTTTGGGGTGACCACTACAGGGGTGTGGACACGGTGTTGGGAACACAGTGAGGGGTTACGGCCGTGCGAGGCCTGGTGGGTAGCTGTAACCATTAGTTATCGCTATATAGTAAACTTGTTCTGTGTGCCCAGTGTGTACTCTTTATTATGTGTCCTGTAACAGGGTTATTCTACATATAGAATCCCGTACAGGTGGAGGCGCTACCGAGCACCGATCCAGGTGCGCTCCAGGTTCCAAGCAGCGGAGGCTCAGGACTCTTGTGCGCCACAGGTATTGCACCACACATACGCTGTAGCTACACATCTCCCAAGGCGATGGGGGAAAGTGTGTTACACCAGTCTTATCAGTCTAAGGTGGGAAACTCGAACAAGGTCTTTGCTAGTCAATCCAAAATGTGGAAGTGTGGCAGTGAGTCCCCAGAGTGATACCGTTATCGGTCGCTTGGCTGGTTGTAATCTGGATGCATGACCCATTATTACAATTCTCTTTATACTCACTAAGGTAGTGCTGCCTGGCCCAGACATTTCTACATAATCACCCTAATAATCAGATTACAGTACAAAGTATAGTTTCACCTTGCTTGATTTGTTCAACTTAAACCTTTAAGAACCTTTAACCACAATATCTTCTTCCATTACTCTTTTAGAAGTTAACTTAGAACCTTCTCCTAACCTTGGTTTCACTTATAATATATTAGTAAAGGGAGACTACTCATTTTTAAATATATATGCAAAATGTTAAAGCAGCAGTCCATGCTGATTGCCCTTTGTTTTGCATTGTATTTTTTAATTACTTTAAGACATCTCCTCTTGCCTTTTCCAACGTTGTTTTTTTTGTTTATTTAATCTGCAGCTCCGTTCATGAGGTATAAGTGTTCCTGAAATATTAAATGTCTGGAAGTTAACATTAAGATCTCTACGGAGCCTAGTACCATGGTAACCTCAAAAGCTAGAGATTAAGACAATCATAATTTTTAATACTTAAAAAAAAATAAAAAAAGTAGCATACTGTGCATTATATGAGTTACATTTCCACAGGCTTCTGGTGACATTTCTGCTTTAAATAATTACAGATACCATTAAGGACTGCAAAACAGTAAATGGGAGATATATATCAAATGAGATATGTTTACTTTTTTATTTTGGATTTGTGATGTTATTTGTGAACAGTAGCCTTGTACCCTAAGCCAGGGAAGCACAAACTTTTTTAGCTGCACCCCCCTGTCTGCTCCTCAGTCTCGCGCCTCCCTCCACTTGTGCGGGGTTACGTGGTGTCATGTGACCCCGTTGCCATGGAGACGGGCGTGTGACATCACTCTGCATGACACCGAGGCATAATTTGGCGCTGCGTTGCCATGGCGACGTTCACAGCAAATCTCATGGTAAGTGAGTTGCAGAGGCCTCACGCGATCACCTGGCATTTAATTTAAATGCCTCGGGGAAGAGTGCAGGACCTCTGAAAGCGCCCGCGCCCCCCAAAAAATATCCAGCACCCCCCCTGGGTGGCGCGCCTCCCACTTTGCGCACCGCTGCCCTAAGAAACAGGGCACAATGACCACCAGGGCTAAGCTCCTTCTCCCACCTTTCTACCCACTCTTACCAGCCAGCTGTGTGTAACATGCTGGGGGGGGGGAAGGGGGAAAGCACCTCAGGGGAGGTATATCAGACACTTGAAGGGGTGGGAAATCATCCCTGCTGAAAGTGATGTCTGTCCCCGGAGTGCAGGAGTTGATCTGCGGGCCCGATGAGCACAATGCTGACTGGCTGCAGCAGCTCATGGGGGTGCTGAGTGGCACATCCAATTCGACAGGCGGTGGGAGTGAAGAGACGCCATAGCTCTCCTCCGGTCCACATGGTGGGGAGCCTGAGAGACACGCACAGAGGCATGTTAGGCCCTCGGCGAGGTTATAAGGGCCTGCAGCGCTGGCGGGTCACGGCGGAACAAATAGCGGCCCTGCAGTAAGAGCATCTGGGGGTAAGAGGAGAGCCCTGACTCCTACATCTCTCCATGACCCCACAGTGTTACCAACCCTCCCCCCCCCCCTCAGGGGATTGAGGATGGGTCAGAGTCCCTGGGAAGCCCTTTAAGTATTGGTTGGTCACCCTTTTGGAGGTTATACAGTATAAGGGGGCTATTGATCTTATCGGAGTGGCCGGTGGCAGTCTAGCCACCCCTGATTGTGCTCCCCAGCACTCTGTGGTGCCAACAGGCTGGGGGTATTGATTCTGGCTCTATTAACAGGGGATGAGCTGCTTGGGAGCCAAACTTTACTGGGTGCCCATGGGCTGGGGACATGGCGGCCCTGGTCAGGGGCATACTGGTCACCGTAGGGCCAGAGAAGGAACCCTATAGAGGACCAAGGGGGCTTATCATGTGCTCCTCTCAAGCCTGGGCCTGATTTGCCTCCCAGGTTGGTGGCAGCATGGAGTGGGAGTCAGTCCGGCCCCTGCCGGGCCTGATGGAGGTGCTTGGTTTGTGACCTCCTTGGCAGTCCAGGCGGCGGTTGCTGGGTGTTTGGCTGGTAAGGCCTCTGACATGCTTAAGGATGCCTGTACATGCGTCACCAGCCCACTGGGGTTACATTTCCCAACTGATGTGAAAGAACAAATCTGGGGTGGGGAGTACGTCGATATTTTTTCTTTACTGCCAGGTTATAAAGGAGGTGCTAGCAATATCTAGTAAGAAAGATGAGGCAAAGAAGGAGGATGTTGAAAACAGATTACTCCCTCTGACATTTTCGAATTGGCTTCAGGCTTTTTCTATTCCTGCTAGTGTAATCGGCGAAAAATCTCCTCACCTCTGCTCAGCCCTGTTTAAATATCAGGACATGGTTGGGTTTGCCCATACAAATTATAGGGGTATTACCTAGTGGCTCTATATTGAGCAGTTTCAGCCCAAAATGGCAGTTCATAAGCAGTTGTCTTGAGATCTATGGGTCAAGCTCATGACAACGCAGAAGCCAGCCCTTTTCTTGGGACGGCCAGCAGTGTGGCATCCACCGGACCGCCGGCCAATAATAGAAAAGGTCAATGCTGGGCCTATCACAAAGTAAGGGAAGCAATAATGACACTAAAATTAGTAAAAGCTCCAGGACAAGATGGAATATCAAATACACAAAGACGTTGATACCATACTTAGTAGAATTAAATGAATGGCTTCCTGAAGGGCAAACAGATCCCGAAAGAGACAGCTAAAGCAAACATCCTAGTGATCTACAAAGAAGGAAAATATCCACTTAGTTGCGGCAGCAATAGGCCAACATCACTCTTAAATTCGGATCTAAAAATATACAATTAGTGGGCTACATGAATACAAGTAAATCAGAAGCCCTAACTCTGTCACTAGAGAAACACAAGGAAAAACTCCTAAAACTGAATTTCGACTACAGATGGAAATGTCAACGACTAAAATACCTGGGCATTTACATAACTAAGGATTATCAGTCATTATTTAAGCACAACTTTCCTGAATTATTTACCAAAATTAAAAAAGGACCTACAGAGGGATACCAATTTTTTTGGCTAGGCCGCATTACTTCAGTAAAAATGACCATTCTTCTTAGAATATTATATTATTTCCAGATACTACCAATCATAGTACCCCTCGAATTAAGCAAGAATATACACAATAGAATTATGCAAATCATCTGGAAAAATAAAAAACTGAGAGTGGCTAGTTATGCTGGCAGCAAGGGATGAGGGTGTTTAGTGGTCTCACATCAGAAACGTATTATTTGACAACAAATACATGAAAGAGATTATATACTGGTTCTAAAAACTAAAGATATTTGGGTAGGAGGACTTGGAAAGTGCATTCAATAACTCCAGGGCTGGTGCAACCACTAGGCGACTTAGGCGGTCGTCTAGGGCGGCACATTTTGGGGGGCAACGATAGGGGGCAGTAAGCGCAGTGCGGCGGTGGAAGCAGGGGAGGAGGAGAATGGCGGGTGGCGGGACAAGAGGATGGAGAATCATAAGAGCGGAGTAGGGTGGCAGAGGAGTACGGCTGGGGAAGAGCGCGCCCCAGCGGTCTGACCCAGAAGTCTTCACCAACTTCAGATTTCTGCCACAGCGCAGCTCCTCCCTGGCCATGCTCAGCTCCCATGGTCCTCACTCCTCTTCTCCTGCCACTGCCTTACGTCCTCCTCTTCTGTTGCCATGCTTTGCTCCATACTTTTGCTTCCTCACTGGAATCCTTAGCCAGGGTACATAAAACTTTGACCCATCACCTCTGACAGAACCAAGGAGTCTCTTGCCCCTAGTAATTCTAAGGTGATACTCCCAGGCCCTTGCTTACAGAATCTTCTCAGGAGTACCTGTCCATTCCCTCTTGTGGGTGGAACATGCTCAGACCCATGTAGAAGGGCCCTATATTTAGGAGTGCACTTCCATAGCTGGAAAACAAAGGGATCCTAACACTAGCACATGGAGTTACAGACTAACTGTCATGGAGGAGACTCCTGGAGCTGGTAGGACCTCGGTGGCCGGAACAGCAGGGAGCAGGCAAGGAGAGTTGTGGTCATGGGCTGAGGTCGGTGGCAGGCGGCTAGCAAGAACATCGGGGTCACATGCAGAGGTCGGAGGCAGGCAGCAAGCAGGAACGTCGGGGCCACAAGCAGGGTTTGGCAACAGGAGGGCAGGAGCAGAACAGGGGAGCAGGTACCTAGACTAGGGAACAGGGACAGAGAGCAGGGAACAAACAGGCCAGATTACCAGCAAGGGCCTTTAATAAAGGTACAGGACTCCAAACACAGAACGGTAACAGAAGCATGGGCATAAGGAGTCTGACAAAAAAACAAAGGTAAGGGAACAGAAAAGGAAAAAGGAACTATAAGGACAGAGACAGGAGCAACAAGAAGACAGACAGACAGAGGAATCCCAGAGCAGACAGAGCGCAGCAGCACACCTGGTGGACAAAGAAGGAACTATGGCTAGGAGCAGGATGTCTGGGAGACCCTGACACTAACATGACTTACATTGTATTTACAGGTGAGATGCCCATCACACGGGTCCACTTAAGATATGAAGATGGAGCGCCAAGTCCCTTATATTTATAGATTTCCCCTACCCCTGTAGCTGGGCAGAAAAAGGGAAGGGCTTAGCCTAACTGAGTCTTCCCCTACAGGGTGACCCTTCTAGCATATTCCTGAAACCAGGAACTGGACAATCACCTCACTGAAATTAGTTACACGGAACCTGCAACATTATACAAGGCCTGTAAAAGGATTTAATCCCTGTAGGAACCAGGAACCCACTAAGATAACTTAGCGTAGCCCAAGGGTGCTACACACGTATATTGCCATTTTAAAGTTCCTTTCCTTCTTTTAATATATTATGCCCCGGAGCTATATTAGCTAAGACTTATTTATCTACTGAACCTTTAAAAAAAAGTTAATCCAAAACATTAATATAAATCGTTTTGTCTATTTATTTACAATATGCCTTCTGGGCAAGATAGAAACAAGTAGCATAATTTAATCGCACAAGGGATTTAAAAAAATTCTATTGAGAAAAGAACATCTAAATGATAACTCCCGGCTATCGATTATTCATGGAGGCTCTTACAAATGCTTGGGTCTCCCTTGATCCTACTATTTACATTAGTGAATCCTTCTTTGGCCATGTACTCTACATTTAGTCTTTCAATGACATGCTTAACCTCTCTTTCAGTAAATCCCTGGAGCGCGGAATAACGGAGGAAGAACAAACACCAACATGTGTAAGCAATAAGAGCATAAAGGAACATAATACCCAGAGCATATACAGTCAATATCCTTATTGACTGTTTGCAAATCCCTTTCACTTTCCTGTTATCCCCCTTTAATCAGAGTTGAGCTCAGCTGCTTTAAGATACAGAAATAGACGGGTAGAAAGTACTGGCAATGTTATCAATGCATACGGCCAGCACAGAATTCTTTTGTACTGAGCTAGCAACACTCCGTGCTCCCTGAGCTGCAGCTAGTGTACGTGTGACAGAGGTTTGCAGCAGGCCACAGTCACTGAATCATTACGTATGGGAAGGCCCATGCAGTATTTCCCTTTTCGTAGCATTGCTTCAGGATACACCGAAACATCTGCGGAACTCAAATGTTTGATGACTGTTTTGTCCTGTCATTCTGTTCATTTTATAGACAATACTGCGCTGTGCAATATCACATTTGCAGTATTAATTGTATTTAATGACAGGGCTTGTTTTTTTCCGGGTTAGATCGTGTCCTGCATTCCCATGGAGCACAGGACATTAATTAACCAGTGAAGAAATGGAAGAGGAGGAGGATCCCTCCTCTTCCGTTGCCCATGAAAATGGCACGGCGCGGTCACATGACCACATTGTGCAGGATGGGCCATGGTACTCGGGTACCATAACCCCTCCAGCATTGAAAGGGTTAAATAGCGTAGCAATATCCAAAGCGCTGCATACAGTACACTTATATACACAGTGAGTTCCTGGACAATCTCACATTTTGGTGCTTGAGGCACTGGAACATATAATTTTAGATTTTACTCATTTTCAAGCAAAGGTTGGAAGGACGCTCATAATTATTAATATTTGTTGTTCTGTCATAGATATTATTCCCTGCTCCACAGAGCTTACAATCTAATTTTGGTGACTGAGGCATTGGGCGATAAAGTGACATGCTCAAGGTCACAAGGTTATTCACAAGGTTATCCCAAATTCAGAGCCACCAAATTAATAAAGGGGATGGACATTCTAATTTATGAGGAGAGACTAGCTAAATTAGATTTATTTACATTAGAAAAGAGGCGTCTAAGGGGGGATATGATAACTATATACAAATATATTCGGGGACAATACAAGGAGCTTTCAAAAGAGCTGTTCATCCCACGAGCAGTACAAAGGACTCGGGCCATCCCTTAAGGTTGGAGGAAAGGAGATTTCACCAGCAATAAAGGAAAGGGTTCTTTACAGTAAGGGCAGTTAAAATGTGGAATTCATTACCCATGGAGACTGTGATGGCAGATACAATAGATTTGTTCAAAAAAAGGTTGGACAGCTTTTTAGATGGGAAAGGTATACAGGGATATACAGTACCAAATAAGTATACATGGGAAGGATGTTGATCCAGGGATTAATCCAATTGCCAATTCTTGGAGTCAGGAAGGAATTTATTTTTCCCCTTATGAGATATCATTGGATGATATGTCACTGGGGTTTTTTGTTTGCCTTCCTCTGGATCAATAAGTAAGTATAGATATAGGATAAAGTATCTGTTGTCTAAATTTAGCATAGGTTGAACTTGATGGACGTACGTCTTTTATCAACCTCATCTACTATGTAACTATGTAACTATCCTACTTCAAAGGCAAGCGCTCCATTCACTGAGCTATTGCATCAGTCATAATGATAACATCCACTGTAAAACATCTGGGAATGACTGTGCTAGTTCACTTTTTTTTGCTGTAGTTGCCAGTCTGTAACCTCTTGAGAACTGATGATGTGACCTGAACTTTCTTTCTATATATCTCCCATCCTTTTTAACACCTATAATGACAAAGTGTCAGGACAGTCTCATAAAATGCAGGACAGCTGTGAACCCTTAATGCAGTGATGACAAGGCGACAGCATCTGAGCCTCGAACCATCAAATACAGTGGCGGCCGATCTGAGTCTAAGACGGCTAGATCCGCGGCTCTCAGATTATACCGTTAGGTGCGTTTTTTTGTCGTTTTCGCCCGGAGTGAATTGCGTTATTTTCGCGCTCGTGATATTAGCATTTTATTCTCGCTGTCTGCAATACTGCAATGCCGTGTAAAAACTCAGGGGGGCGTTTGCGAGCTGTTGTCTTGGAAGTCTAATACCTTCGCGGTTCAACCTACGTCAGCACACAGTCTATGTGTGCGCACGCAGTAATTGTAAATTTGCATATTTAAAGTATACATGCATTTGCAGTGCTGTGCTGCTGTACGGTATGTCACATTTGAAAATTGTTGAAACGCATAGGCGTTTACAGTACTGTAACAGTGTCACATTTCGGCATATACAGCGCTCTCCCCTCGCTCAGGATAATTAACTGCACTGCAGGGTATTTCAACTTCTTATCTTCTGTGCAATGCAGTACATCTCTCCCACACCATTCCTTTGAACGTGTGTCTGGTTTCAATCACATTCCTGCTTGACAGCAGGAATTTACTGCGTATGCGCCTGTAACTTCGCCCACCACTGCTTGCTTGCCTGAGTCAGTGACCAAAAAAAAAATTAAAAATTTTATTGTCATTTTTTTTTCTCCACAAGAGACTGCAAAACCCATCTTACTGTATTATGATATTCAATCGGTGCTGTAGCTTTTGACTGCGACCCTGCACATGGTTGATTTGTGTGCTTTTTACGTACTGTATTTGGGGGTGTATTATTATGATGAACTGCCCTTTGAAATAAAAGTATGTCTTTAGCTTTGAACTTCATCCAGCTGTACCCTGCAGCCCCCTCCCCCACGAACGCTAGCTCAAGGATTTGAAATTTCACGGAGTCGTTAATTTTCTGAATCTTGCCATTGTGTTCTTAATTCGTCCATAGCCGACCTACAAAGCCTCACTGCGCCTGCGTGTAATCCTTTTAGAGATGGCAGCTAGCTGCTTACTGTGCATGAGTCACCCAACCCCCCTCTCTCCACAGAGTCGTTAATTTACTGAATCTTGCCATTGTGTTCTGAATCCGTCCATAGCTGACCTACAAAGTCTCACTGCGCCTGCGTGTAATTGTCTTTGAGATGCGCCTGTAACTTCACCCACCACTGCTTGCTCGAGTGCCCCCCCAAAAAATTTTCATTATGATTTTTTAACTGTTATTTTATCCACAAGCCTGCAAAAACAATCTTGATATTATGATATTAAATCTGTGCGTTTGCCTGCACATGGTTGATTTGTGTGGTTTTTATGTACTGTATTTGGGGGGTGTAGGGATCAAATTACAGTATTATGATGAACTGCATTTTGAAATTACTGTACTCTACAGTACAGTACAGTATGTTATTTCTTTGAACTGCTGCACAACTAATCCTTCATCCCTCCCCCTCGCACACACAAACTCTTATCGACAGACACCTCCACAGAGTCATTCATTTTCTGAAGTTAGTTAGTCATTGTGTTTTTAATCCGTCCCTAGCCGAGCATCAATCGCCTAACTGCGCCTGCGTGTACTCTAATCCTTTTAGAGATGGGAGTTTGCTGCTTACTGCGCATGAGTCACCCAACCCCCTCTCTCCACAGTCGTTAATTTTCTGAATATTGCCATTATGTTCTTAATCCGTCCATAGCCGACTTAAAAAGCCTCACTGCGCCTGCGTGTAATCCTTTTAGAGATGGGAGCTAGCTGCTTACTGCGCATGAGTCACCCAACCCCCCCCCCTCTCTACAGAGTTGTTAATTTACTGAATCTTGCCATTGTGTTCTGAATCCGTTCATAGCCGACCTACAAAGCCTCACTGCGCCTGCGTGTAATTCTCTTTGAGATGCGCCTGTAACTTCACCCACCACTGCTTGCTTGAGTGCCCCCCCAAATTTTTTTAATTAGGATTTTTAAACTGTTATTTTATCCACGAGCCTGCAAAAGCAATCTTGATATTACGATATTAAATCTGTGCGTTTGCCTGCACATGGTTGATTTGTGTGCTTTTTATGTACTGTATTTGGGGGGTGTAGGGATCAAATTACAGTATTATGATGAACTGCATTTTGAAATTACTGTACTCTACAGTACAGTACAGTATGTTATTTCTTTGAACTGCTGCACAACTAATCCTTCATCCCTCCCCCATGCACACACAAACTCTTATCGACAGACACCTCCACAGAGTCATTCATTTTCTGAAGTTAGTTAGTCATTGTGTTTTTAATCCGTCCCTAGCCGAGCATCAATCGCCTCACTGCGCCTGCGTGTACTCTAATCCTTTTAGAGATGGGAGTTTGCTGCTTACTGCGCATGAGTCACCAAACCCCCTCTCTCCACAGAGTCGTTAATTTTCTGAATATTGCCATTGTGTTCTTAATCCGTCCATAGCCGACCTACAAAGCCTCAGTGCACCTGCGTGTAATCACCCCCCCCCCTCAACCCTTTGAGGCTTTGTTTACGGTAACGCTTTGGAAAATCCCTTCTCGATTTTGAAATGTAAATCCGATTGGCACAGCATTGTGAGAATTGATAGTTACAAAACACCATTAACTGTTTCATTGGTGTACTGTAGGGGGGGGGGGTTGTGGTTGTTGTAAATGATTATGACTAGCAGGAATGTGAATAAATATTTATTTTATTTTATCAGGCACCAAAAAATACAAATATAAAAATAATCATGAATAATACATAATGCAGTCTTTATTAAGTTCTTTTGGCAGATTGAAATTGGATAAACATTTAGAAAACATTTCTAAAACATGGGGAAACATGAATAATGCACATTTATAAGAATATTATTTAATAATATATACTGTAATGTATAATATATATATATATATATATATATATATATATATATATATATATATATATATATATATATAGTAATATTGTTTTTTCCATCTTTATCTTGTTCCTCATTCTGTGTACAGTACAGTAGTTCATTGAGAGAGGAGAGGTTTTGTGTACATCAATACTGCTGTTTATATACTGTACATTTTACTGTACAAACAGATTAGACTGGACACAAAACCCCACCTCCCCCCAGGCCACCCTTTTTTCCTGAAACGACAAGAAAACAAAAAATTAGTGCAGTTACGTGCGTACTGTATTATGGCTTTGTGTGATGTGTAGTACTACTGTAGATGGCTGGTGCTGCTTTCTCTAGAAAGAAAAAAATGGAGCAGTTAGTAGGCAGTTACTGTAGTACTGTCAAACTAGTCTATACTGTAACTACTGTATACTCTGACTACTGTTAAATACTATGTACTGTAACCTGATGGCTGGTGCTGCTCTCTCTGTAAAGAAAAAACTGTAACTATTGTATACTCTGACTATTGGGAAAGAAAAAAATCTGTGCCATACTTACCTGTATCATACTGTACTTACAATACTACAGCACAGTACTACTTTCCTGATGCTTGCCCATTACGCATGATGACAATGGGCAACACAGTGGCAATATGGTCTATATATTTATTGCAGCGTTCCACGGTGAGTACATCATTCCAAAAACTCATCATGCCTTTCAACAACTCGTCCTTCTTGGAGGGTTTCGCCACTTTCCGGATATGGTCCTTCAGCTGATGCCAGACCATTTCGATCGGATTGAAGTCTGGCGATCTGTCATTGGAAAAAAAGGACAATTAGTTTAAGAGATACAGTACACAGTAAAATCTGTGGGAAACAAATGAGACATTATTACCGCACTTACTCCGCTGGCATCTTCACCCAGTTGATACCGCGCTCAAGGATATGCGCTGTTGACGCGGTGTGCTTCGGATCGTTGTCCTGGTAGAAGCGGTGACCATTCAGGAACTCGCGTGTGATGTATTGCACTATCTCAGGGACAATGTTGTCTTGGAAGAAAGCTTTATTCATGATTCCTATAGCAAGAAAAGAAAAGTGCTCAAAAAACTGCACAATAGTACAGTGCAGTGCATACAGTAAGGCTACACTAGTAAAGTACAGTGCATAAGGCTACATTATATTTGATATATTTTACCTTCAAAGATGACAATGCATCCTGGTCCACGCCTAGAGATGGCACCTCACACATGCAGCTTCACGGGGTGTTTTGGCCGCGGCTTCAAAGATATGCGGCCTTTTTTGTGGAATGCAAAGCTTGCAAATCTCTCCAGCGACACAGTAGACTCGTCAGTGAAGATGCAATCCTGGAAAGTTTCCCCACTGTCGATCCATGCCTGGGCCTGTACCACTCTTTTGATTTTGTTTGCGTCCCTTATCATGGGGTATGCTCTGTAATGACAAGGAATAAATAATTTTAGCGGTACAGTACAGTTTCCTAAACACTTTTTTTTTAACTTTCTTTTTATTAGTTTTTGTATACATACATAGGAAAAAATATCAACGACAGTCTTAGGTAGACAAAAAACTGTCTGGGACAGATTTTCCTGCAGAGTGTATTTGACCCTTAATGCACTCCTCTCATCATTCTCCTCACTTATTTTGTCCACCAGAAGAGTTTTCTCCCTACAGTGTAAAGAAAAACATTCCGGTAAGTAAAAAAATTAGAGACAGTAGATCAAGAGGATACAATATATTGTTCTATTAATACAGTATGCAGCAATATAAAACTGTTGAAATATAAATATACAAAATACAGTATATACACTGTTGTAATATAAATATACAAAATATATACTGTATACTGTTGTAATATAAATATACAAAATATATATACTGTTGTAATATAAATATACAAAATATATATACTGTTGTAATATAAATATACAAAATATATATACTGTTGTAATATAAATATAAATATACAAAATATATATACTGTTGTAATATAAATATACAAAATATATATACTGTTGTAATATAAATCTACAGAAATAACAAAAATATTAGATACAGTACTGTAGATGTACAGTACATTTTTGGATCAAATTTTTAAAAAAAAGTTTTATAAATATACTTACGTGTTAGTTACCCTTGGTGCCCTTTTGCATTCTCTGTTTTTTCTGTGTGCATGATAGCTCACAGTGGTTGCTGGCACAACGAGGCCAGAAGTAGCTAACCAGCGTTGGACAGCAGCAATTCGGTGTCCGCTTGTGTACATCTCCTTAATTCGCATGCTGAGATCCTTGGAAATCTTTTTAACAACCATTGCTGCGAGTAGAAAGAAATACAAACACAAGAATGTATATTCGATGTTTAGTTGATGTGTATTCAATGTGCAGTGAATTCACAAAATGGATGGTGTATTTATACGTTAATGACTCACATTAGAGTACGCCCACTTTCAACACCTGTACCTCGCCGCCATGCATAAAAGGTTACACACTTTGCATAGCCCACCACTCGATGATCTGTATCTGAACTTGCCCTTGTCCAGATACTGTACTGCATTGTGCCATCTGCTTCCATGGAGCAACCCCGATTCTACGGACGCAGGAACCCTCTCGCCTCTGCCGTGCCTGTCATGCAGAAAAAGCGAAAGGCGGTTGCCGTTTCCACACCAAGGCAAAAGTGACAGGCTAAGGCCAATAAAGAAAACCTTCTGCTGACCCCAAAGGCTAAGGGTTTTCATAGACATCAGCCTTATTATGTCAAGAAGATATACGGTGATGTACTCTCGACGCAAAATGATTGGCAGCCAACCCATCGAACCCACAGACCACTTCCTCCCATAAGCTTCGAGGACTCTGCCGCCGCTGTCCCGGAAATCTTCAGCCCGTCTTCTCCACCCCTCGTCCTCGATGCTGTCGCCGCCCTCCCGGAGACCCACAGGCCATCTTCTCCGGTTCTATCCGACGACGCTGCCGCCTCTGAAATCCACGGGTCACTTTCTCCTTTGCTCTTAGACGACTCTGCTTCTCGCCCGGAAATCCAAAGGTCACTTTCTCCATCCCTCTTCGACAACGCTGCCGCTTCTCTCCACGGAACCCCCATCTCATCCTCCGTTGCACCCATCCACCCAGATGGCCATGCACAAGAAGCAGCTCGTTAGACCGGATGCTGAATGGGATGTGTGGATCTCCCCGGGAACTCTATTGTGCTAGCAAAGATAGATCTGCTTCTGGAGACCATGTTAAATGTGGAGGAACGGATGCTAGATATGGATCAACGGATGGATTGACGGATGGAGAAGATAGAGGCTGACATAGCGGGTATACATCGTTTGCTCGGTGTTAATGCCCCTGTTTCCCCGACGCCGGAGCAGGGGGGTGACATGGATGTGATGAATGGGAGCATCGACCCCCTTCAATCACCAAGCGCACCCCCTCTACCAGAACATGTAGTGTACATGTATGCCGTTGAGGAGGACATAACAACCCCGTCAAGACCACGACAGGAGACTACACGACGACCAAGACCGGAGGAAAGCTTCCTCCCAGACAACCAGCATTGTCCGTCGCCTCAAGCACACCCGCTCGCAGAAGACCTACATTCGCTCGCATCGATACGGTGCCCGACATCACCCTGCGCGATCTGACACCAGCGCTTAGGGAGAAGTATAGGGTGATGATTGCGGGTTCACCCCACAAGTATGCCTTGTTACTTTTTAAGCACCATGTTCCCTACTCGTTGTACTGCGAGTGGCCCTTCAAAGTGAACTACGACTGAAATCGCGAAAAAAAGGCGCTTCCTGCCAATTTCAGAAAGAACATTCTGGATGAAATGCGGCGCTTTTATCCAATTACAGATCCTGTAATGAAAGGCGTTCGAGACTGCATTAATGGCGTTTTGCTCCATGCAAGAAATCGGCCATGGACGGACAATGTGGTGGACTTTCTGGTTTAATTACGGGTACTGTAAGACCATACTGTTGTGCTGAACTGTACTGTACATGTTTTGACCTGCTGTACATAAATAAAGAAGATGTTGTTGTGTGTTTTCTAACTTGTATTTATACAGAAATGTTTTAACTTGCTGTACACACACAAAGGACATGCACAATTCCAGTCCCTGAGGGCCGCAAACAGGCACGGTTTTCAAGGTTGTCCTGAAAACCGGGCCTGTCTGCTGCCCTCGAGGACTGTACTGGTGCAGACTGTTTTGCACACCATCCCACTGTATATGTTTGACTTGCTGTTCTTTGATAAAGGAGATGTTGCGGTTTGTATATTTTATGAATAAAGAATTTGTTTTTAAAACATGTGACTGTAAACCATACTGACTGACTGTAAATGTTTTTACTTTCTATACGTAAATGTTTTCACAACTGTAGCAGTAAACCATACACCTGTTGATGTTTTGAATCGCTGTGCACTTAAAATGTTTCTACATTGTACAGTATTTGTAAATAAATGTTTTTGTACTTACTCCACCAATAAAAGAACATGTTAATTTGTTTTACATTGTTCCATTGGCTCCTTTGCTACTGTAACAAAATACAGTGTTTCTAGAATGTACACTACTGTCCAGGCACACTGTACTGTATACTGTAGGCATGCTCAGTACAAGAGTATTAAAAAAATAGAAGACACATACAGTACAGTACTGTACTGTATGTACTGGCACTGTATAGAAGACACATACTGTATGTACAGTACGGTAATACATGTAGAATAAATGCATAGTTTTTATTTTTTCGGGTTTATTACACAGTATACTGTTTATAAAAAAGTATTGTATACTGTACGGCCGCAAAACATCAGCATAGTGTACTTCAGCCACTGTAGACTCCGGTACGTGGGTTTTTAAATCCGATTCAGCAATGTGCAGGCATTGTTACACAAAGCGATATTATCCATCGAAATCCCTCCATTAGCCGTTTTCTTTTCTGAGGAAAAACAAAAAGAAAAGTTTTACTGTAATGGTTTAAAGAAGTGCCCAGCCAGTCCCACCAATAATTTTCTCGGGGGGCGTCTTCTGTTCACATGCGCATGCGCCTACCATCGATGTAATGACACGCATACTGTATGCGTTTCAAGAAGGTTCCAATGCGTATGCGCCTAGCGTTCCACCAATAGTTCAGTATCTGCAGTACAGTACTGTAGAAGCTGCTCAGCCAATAATATTGCTTACAGGAGAATCGCTTGACTTTTGAATCGCACCGATATTGATACTGTATTGTCAAAATAAAAAAAAACCCAGAAAATAATACGGCAACAATACTCACCATAGAATTTCCCATTCAGCTGACGCCGGCGCCGGTCCACTGCCAGTCCAGCGTTCTTGATCATCCACGTCGATAGTTTGCATCGGGAATAGTTCACCTGTAGTCAGCTGATGAGGCTGGAAATTGCTTAGTTACATGCAAGCTTGATCGAAACTGCACGCGAAATCCGGCTCAGGCTCAGGGTTGTCACTGACGGCGGGACCGTCATTGGAAGCCGGTGCTGGTGCATTGCTTGGCAGCGACTATCGTTTCTTAGTTGGTTTTAACACGACCCTTCGCCTTTTGCTGTCTGCATGATCATAGATACAGGAAGAAGCCAGTGATACACACCAATACCCTCCAACAAATTGTGGCTCAATACGATAAAAGCAGGGATCGCTACATAACCTTTTCCTTATTGCACGCTTCCACTTATGAGGAGCTGGCGAAAATTTGTAAAAGTCATAGTTTTCGATATGGTGTATATATATATATATATATAGATATATATATATATATATATATATATAGATATATATATATTTGAATTCCCATCCCAGATGATATAACAAGGTAGCAAATGAAGAATAAGTCATCACTTCTATATGCCATAATGCATTGGATTTGACCAGTGTTTCATGTGACTGAATAAAATATACTCATGCTTATCAAGTGGAGTAAATGGGAGAGGTACACAAAAGGTACACAAAATATATATTTATTTATTTGCATTATCTGGAGAGGCTGACATTAATTCACTACTGTAGGACATGCAGATGTGACAGACTTTTACTAGAATTCTGGTCTTGATATGTTCCATGGGAACGCTTATCCGTACTTAACATTGGTGTGCAATTCATTGCTGCTCATGTTTACTGTATGTAACGGATTTTCTGGCCTAGCCTGACCCACCCAATCTCACATTGGCCCCTGTGGTCTAACCAGTCCCCATTACAGTGTAGTGTCTGGTGGTGCACCTGTTGGCAACAGGACTCCTGAGTCTCCCGCATGATGTTGTGTGGGGATTGCCAACCCAGACAGGCAGCTGAGGTACTGTGCATGAGTTCTACCTATATCCAGTGCAGCGCCTCCACCTCATCAGGATCCCAGCGTCTGCTTGTGGATGGTCCTGGTGAGGAACTCCTCTGTGGTGCACTCCTCTGTGTAATCACTCCACACTTACACACGAGGGTATGATTTAACAAGATCATCTTTATTGACTTGCGGCGGGCCAGCTGCCCCTCACAGTGGGTGTACTTAGCCTCTCATGTTCACCGCACTTCCCTTTGAAAGGTGTCCTTTCCCCAAATTGGTGGATTCCCTATCTCCCCTCAGGGAGATAGTCCCTGTGCCAGGTCCCTGGTCACAGTCTTATAAGCTGTCTCCTCCCAAGCCTGCACTCAGACTTGCTCCTTGTCTCATAACCTCTTACATAATCTTCCAACAGCTTAGCAACAACTAACTTTTGAGCAGTGCTGTGCCTTATGTATCCTCTGGGGGCTGGCACAACTCTGACATCACTAATCATGGATTCAGAGCATGTGACCACTCCCATCCATACATAGAGCACCTCACCAGGGTGTGAGGGCAAACCTCCATAATTACTGCTGGCATGCCCATAACTTACCAGGCCTTACTGACAGCAGGAGAGATGACTGTAGCCATTTTACAGCATAGTTACATTCTCCCCCTGGTGAATCCCACCGTCCCCGGCTGGGACCTAAATTTGAAGTACCTTTCTTCAGGAAGCACTGTAAAATGAATGACATACATAATTAGTCACAACATTGACAGATTTCACAAACATTGCTTTAAGCAAGCCCTGTCCAGCAGCCACTAACTTACGCAACAGCCATCCTGTTCCCCCTAATAATAGTGGCGAGGATCAGGTTTCTTGACTTCCCGACCCCCCCATGTCCAGGACTGTCACACTATAATCACGTGGCAACCCCCTTTCCGGTCGATACACCACTTTGTGTTTATAGACATTCCTGTCTATACTCCACACCCGCATAAGGTGCGCTATCCTCTCCTCAGCTCTGCTGCCCTTAATGGAACCCCCTTTATTGACCATATATTCCTCTATGGTCTCTCGCAACCATCTGTCCCTATTGTCCTCAATCTCCTGCATGAGGGGTTCTGGAACGTAGGGATATTCCAAGCCATGGGAATATTTGTATTTGGCAGTAATAGCCCTCTCAGCCCGGCTACACCTTGTTAAGTTAGCATTCCCTGCCTTCCCTGGCAACACCCATGATAGGGGCTCGTCTAGGTCTACGGGGTCTGTCAGTATACTGGGACCCTTGGGCTTGATACTGCCGTGGCATATTTGGAACCACCGCTCCTGCATCTCCTTTTGGTGTTTCTCCGGTGTAAATTCCCCCTTAGCCCACCAGTAGTCTACTACATCCTCCCTTTGTAGAAGGAACCGAGTGCGGTCCATCCACCCCACATAACCCTCGAATAATGGGGCCCACCACCGGGTCTCCCTAACCTTCTCGGGCTCCGATTCCAGGGATTCTCCCTCCTCCGTGTCCGCCCAGGAAGACACTCCTGATGTCCCAGTAGATCGGGACTTAGGCCACCCCACACGCTTTGGCCTTTCTTCTAACTTTACTATAGCTACGCTAGGGCTCCAACTGGATGTAGATGCCTCCCCCGAATAGCCTCCACCCACCGACCCATCGTCGGACGTGTAACTCGCCAGTCTCTCCCCAGTCCGTTCCTCACCGGCTCCCTGGGACCCTCCCGACATTCCCAAACTGGACGTGGACCCACGGGAAAAGGTGACTGGAAACAGGGGCTTTATCTAGGGCATGGGTTTGGGCGTAAGGACGGGCAAATGGTATCCGCGGGGTTCCGACCCGCTCTCTACCCTTGGATTGTCCCGGATCACTGCGAGGAGTCTCCGCTGGCTGAGCCTCACCCTTCTCGGCTCTCCTCGCAGCCTGCCAGCTTTTGGTTGTCACAGGTGATCGGGAAGCACTTCCCAATCGCCGAGGCATTGTTGTCATCTCTCCGGTCGTTCCGCTACCTCCGCCGGAAGTGACGTCATCACCGGAACCGGATACTCCGCCATCTTGCGATGGATCCCCATGCGGGATCTCTTCCTCCACGACGACATCCGGTAGTTCCGCTGCCTTCTCCAGTGCCGCCTGGGCCTGACACCGCCTCTCCTCCACGGATGCCGTCACCGGAGCCTGGTAAGTACAAGGACTGCTCTTACCGCTCCGCAGGGTGGGCGTGGATCGCCCGTCACCGCTGGACCCAGGAATGGAAGGGCTTCGTCTCTCTGCCTTCCGCTCCACTGGCGACACCCGACTCCTCTCACCGATACTCCCGGTAAGTGGCAATCTCCTCCCGTTTTCTCCACAGGATACTGCCACAGGCCGGATCACTGCACCGGACGACACTCTGGGTTCCTCATCGGAGGAATCCGCTTCCACTCTGCTCGGGGTCACCGTTCGTGGCAACCGCCTTTTTGTCTCTCGGTCGGTACGCTGACTGACCGCTCCTTTCTCCTAGGGCTCGGCCTTAACAACCGGCCCCGATCCCCATTCTCCGGGATCCACACTTTCTTTCCACAGTGCGCCGGGGGACCCGGCGGACAGCCTAGCCGTATCCCCGCGGGTTCGATAGTCTGGATGGGCACAAATGTAGGCATAGGCCACAAGTACTGTGTGCCACATTGGGGACAGTGCACCACCGTGCCCACGGTACCGCCGGGTAGCCTGCATTGTAGGCAGAGGCCCACCACAGTCTCGGTGCCCGCCACCCGAATCACCAGTAAGCATCCTGGTACTGAATATGGCTGGGTGGATACCATGGCAGTCGCTTCTTGTGGACAGGCCATTGTCTTTGTAGGAGTCACTTGCAGCAACAGTCTGTTCTGTAAGCTGGCTCCGCGCGACTGACAAGCAGGGGTTGAGTTGCCGGCCACTCCCTTGACCAGCTCCGCCCTCATCTGACAAAGCTGGAAACCACCCCCACTAGTAGCAATTATGGGCGGGTCCCACAGCTCAATAGGATGTCCTTTAATTGAGGCCGCGCCTTTCACAGTCCTGGAGGGCGCGGCCACAGCTTTCGCGCCCTTATCCCCAACAGGGTGGGGTTCTTTCTTTGGCGCCAATCCCGGCCAACTGTCTGCACTTTTTGCAACTGCAGAATTCTCTGCAGCAAGCCCATGCGGTCTCCCAGGGAAGCGGGAGCCGCCATCTTGGTTTGCATGTCCAATCACCTCAGCTACCGAGGTAGCTCTTTGTATAGCGCTCACCGGCTGGCAAGCAGATCCTTCTTTTTCACCACACATTACAACAATGTCTTCAACACTGTCCTCCAGGGTAGTACCCTGCGGTCCTAGGCAGGACCAAAACGGTGCAGCCACAGCCTTAGCACCACTCCACAGCAGGCTCGTGAAAGTCATTTCCTTAGCATGCTCTTCACCCGCACACGCCATGTGCGCTCTCTTTATAACGGCCTAGTGTGCCTACTGCGTGGTTTACTTACACCCCCCTAACAAACTGAGACGACACAGTTTTGTGGAAGTAAAAATGGTCACAGCTTTATTGTTTTAACAATACCTGCAAATAACTGTCAGCCATAATCTTAGTCCTTTGTCATCCCTATTCTCGGTATCTTCCGGCGGGGGGAGCCCTCCTCCACCCGCCCTAATCTACCGTCCACCAGGATAGACACTCTCCGCCGCGAGAGACACTCTCCACGGCCCCCGTCTACCGTTACTGGGAGAGACACTCTCCACCGCGAGAGACACTCTCCACGGCCCCTAGGTCCCCCTTATCAGAGCCGCCTGGGCCTACCCGCATAGGATAGAGCCCAGCTGCCTAAGATTGGTGCCAGGGGTACAGCGACCGACCGCCTGCGTCGGCGCCTCCAGCCCGCACGATCTTTTCAGGGGAACCGTTACCTGGCGGCCCATCCGCATCGGGTGGAGCCCCATTTCGGGAATTCACGGTGTCCCTACGATGACTGGCCTGACAGTTCCGCGTTCCGCCAAAGCTGTAACGATGGATCTGCTAACAGATTCATAAAATATGGTTATACACAACACAACATTACATTCTCAATGGGATGGGTGGGTGGGAAAACAGAGTCAGTGAGTAGCTTTTGCGAGCGCAGGGTTTAAATAGCCCGCCCCATTAGCCCCTCCTCTTGTTGATTCGCGCGCAAATCCACCAAGCCTCGTGGTGGGGGGAAGGAAAGGAAGGCACGTTAAGTACCCCCTGGAGGCACGGGCCATTATGGGCGCGACGGCCCCATTTTGGGACCTCTGCTTCTTCTTAACGGCCTAGTGTGCCTACTGCGTGGTTTACTTACACCCCCCTAACAAACTGAGACGACACAGTTTTGTGGAAGTAAAAATGGTCACAGCTTTATTGTTTAAACAATACCTGCAAATAACTGTCAGCCATAATCTTAGTCCTTTGTCATCCCTATTCTCGGTATCTTCCGGCGGGGGGAGCCCTCCTCCACCCGCCCTAATCTACCGTCCACCAGGAGAGACACTCTCCGCCGCGAGAGACACTCTCCACGGCCCCCGTCTACCGTTACTGGGAGAGACACTCTCCACCGCGAGAGACACTCTCCACGGCCCCTAGGTCCCCCTTATCAGAGCCGCCTGGGCCTACCCGCATAGGATAGAGCCCAGCTGCCTAAGATTGGTGCCAGGGGTACAGCGACCGACCGCCTGCGTCGGCGCCTCCAGCCCGCACGATCTTTTCAGGGGAACCGTTACCTGGCGGCCCATCCGCATCGGGTGGAGCCCCATTTCGGGAATTCACGGTGTCCCTACGATGACTGGCCTGACAGTTCCGCCACCCGGAGGACCCAGTAAGGCCACTTACTGGGGACTCACCCCACACCCCAAGCTGTGACCCTAAACCATGACTGCTGATCGCTTGCAAAAGCATGTTATTAATAAAATATCGAGGGGCCCCTGCTGTGAAGACAGAAAACATGTTAGTAGATTATCTAATTACTCGCCTGCCGGCCCCTAATGTGCCCCTTTGAGCATTCGATTGTGCCTCTGAAGCTGCTGGGGGCCCAGAGTAACAGCCGAAAAGGCGGCCTCTATGTCAATTTTACCAATAGTGCTCCCTCCCCATATGTCTTAATTACCTGAATATAATATATATATACATGTACATATATATATATATATATATATATATATATATATATTTATTTTTTGCTTGCACCCGGGGAAATCATTAACTGAGCAATGGGGGGGGGGTGTGTGTGTGTGTGAATGGGCCCACCATACGTCCCAATTTTATCCCCTTTAACTCACCCCCCCACTGTGTGAAAAAACCCCTTTCTAAACCCTCCTCCAAGAAAAAACCACCTTCTCCCGGTCGGGGTACCCCTTTAGCCAACGGCCCACACCGCTAAGGCTGACCGGTGTTAGCGCCTTCCCTCTCCCCTGGCTCCGGTTGCCCATGGCCTTTGAAGCACTTCGTGACGGGGTGGCTACCCCCGCACCGGCTACACACATGCCTAAACTTGCAACCCGCCCCCAGTTTGCAGTGTTTATCATTAAACGCCCAACACTCCCTTTTATTGCCCCTGCTTGTTGAATCACTCCCAGGCCGATCGCCTGGACCCTTGGGAAAGGTGGCGTCGCCCCCCTGCTTACCCCGTCCCACTAACTTCATCCACAATTCCATGTCCATCTTCCCCAAACTCAACCGTGTATCCCCCTGCCACCTATGCCTGAACTGCTCGTCATAATCCCGCCACGCTGACCCCTCGTGTTCGTCATGTATGTTCTGTATCACGCTCATGTATCTCATCACATTATGCAATTCCTTGGGATGTTTTGAAAGGAAACAGTCCCCGAACACAATGAAACCCGTAACCCAGTTTGCGTTACTCCTCACTACCTGCCCTTTCTCGCCTGCCTCTCGCGCGCGTTGCCTCTCTGCTCGCCCCTTTACAGACAGCTTGAACATATCCACATACTTCCTGTTACATATGTCTCTCTGTGTTCTCCTGGGCAGGTGTGTGTACAGGGGGCTAGTTTCAACTGCAAACGAATCCTCCCCACTGTGGGTGGAAGCCGCCCCTTTGTCTTTGCGCGCTTTGCGTTTTCCCTTATCTGTCCTACTCCGCTTTGCCGCCTTGCTCAACGCCTCTACCTGTTTCCTTATGCGCTTTACCCCTGGGGTCTCGTCGCTGTCTGCGCCGCTGCTTGCGTCTGACTCGCTGCTCGCTCTCTCACTATTCTCGCTGTCTGACCCCTGGGACTCACAGTCCGACCCTGACCTAACCGACCCCCCATCACTAACGTCCCCATCAACATCATCCTCATTACATTCCAATGCTGCATTTTCATGCTCACCTGATCCTGCGGCTTGTGCACCTGGGTGACCGGTCCTGGGTCTTTTGGCAGCTGCACGGCTCCTGTTACTGCTCCCCGGATCGGCGACGCTTCCCAGCGCCATTGGTGCCGGCGCATCCGCCTGGGGAGGTGCCCGGGGCACTGGGGGGCACCCCGCAGGCAGGGGCAGCGGGACCGCCGTTGATGTATCCAAGGCAGGTGCCGGCGCGCCAGGGGCGTCTGGCGCAGGTGCACCGGGCACTGGGGCATGGTGTGTGGGTGCCTGCACTGGCGGTGCCGGTGGGTATGGCGCGTAGGGGGCAGGTGCATACGGCGCAGGAGCGTAGTGCGTGTGATTTGCCGGTGCGTATGGGGGGGCATGGGACGCGTGGGCGTAAAGCGCTTGGGGGTAAGGCGCTTGGGGGTAAGGCGCTTGGTGGTAAGGCGCTTGGGGGTAAAGCGCTTGGGGGTAAAGCGCTTGGGGGTAAAGCGCTTGGGGGTAAAGCGCTTGGGGGTAAAGCGCTTGGGGGTAAAGCGCTTGGGGGTAAGGCGCCAGGAGCGCCGAGGGTGGCTGTGCCGCGTTGGTGGGCTGGCTCGGGCCGGCCCTGGGGGGGGGGGTGTTATGTATAGCAGGGGGGGCGATGTGCTGTGCAGCGGAAGGGGGGGGCAGGCCAGCAGTGGGAGCGTGGCTAACAGCTGCAGGGGGAGGGTGGCTGGGGGCTGGAGGGGCCGTTTTTGCAGGGATGGAGGGGGCCATGCCAGCAGGGGGAGGGTGGCTGGGGGCTGGAGGGGCCGATTTTGCAGGGATGGGGGGGGCCATGCCAGCAGGGGGAGCGGGGACTGGAGCTGCAGGGTGGTGGCTAAAGTCCTCTCCCATGAGGGGGGGTGGAACAGCCCTCCCTTCCCTGCTCTGCTGCGAGCAGGCACGGGAGTGAGGCTGGGGGGCGGAGCCAGCCTGCCGGGCTGATTCCCTTCCTCTGCGGCTGGGAGAGGAGCTGTGAGGGGGCTGGGAGCGGGGCTGAGAGCGAGGCTGGGCCGCCTGCTTCCCTCTCCGGATGGGAGAGGAGCTGTGGGGGGGCTGTGAGCGGGGCTGAGGGGGCTGTGAGCGGGGCTGAGGGGGCTGTGAGCGGGGCTGAGGGGGCTGTGAGCGGGGCTGAGTGGGCTGTGAGCGGGGCTGAGGGGGCTGTGAGCGGGGCTGAGGGGGCTGAGAGCGGGGCTGAGGGGGCTGTGAGCGGGGCTGAGAGCGGGGCTGTGCACGAGGCTGGGCCGCCTGCTTCCCTCTCCGGATGGGAGAGGGCTGCAGCTCTTCCTGCTCTGGCCACTGCTTCCGTGGGGCCGCCGGGCGCTGTGTCCGGCGGTCAGCTGCCTGAGCCTGGATGCTGCTCGTGCTGCGGGGATCCATGCTGCTATCGGGGGACACCACGCTCACAGGTACCTGCAGGGAGAAAAAAAACAGAGTCAGTGAGTAGCTTTTGCGAGCGCAGGGTTTAAATAGCCCGCCCCATTAGCCCCTCCTCTTGTTGATTCGCGCGCAAATCCACCAAGCCTCGTGGTGGGGGGAAGGAAAGGAAGGCACGTTAAGTACCCCCTGGAGGCACGGGCCATTATGGGCGCGACGGCCCCATTTTGGGACCTCTGCTTCTTCTTTATCCTCCGTCCGCCATCTTGGACCTTCCGCACCGCGCGGATCCTCCATTCTTGCGGTCGCCATTCTTTCACTGTACTTAGAATTATTGTACATGGAGCTCCTCTCTGCGGGGCAGCTACCACACCGGTACAATAAAGATTACCTTGATGCACCACCTTGTGTACCTAATGTAGGCTGGACTCGTGTTTGCACTACCTCAGGCTAGGCTCACTCTATCTGTGTCTGCTGCATCTCCTTCCTCCCAGTCTGTGCTCCCTTCGGTAAGTGGTCTGGAATGGGCTAGAGTACTCTGGCTCTTCCATGCAGTACTTGGGTGTCTACCTACTGTTGGCTAGCCTAGCGCAGACCCTCTCCAGAATTCCTGACCACGTTAACAGGCTATCCCTTTAGGCATCCTACCAACTAGCACTGCCTCAAGGTGACTAGGACAGCTATAGCCCGGCTCCAAACCCCCAACTCCTTTCAGGCCCCTAGGTCGTCCCTGCGAACTGACAAACTCCATCAGCCCCCTGACTACCCCTAGGTCCGTCCCAACACAGCACAAAGTGGCAGCAGACACTCTCCCTGTTTCCAAGTGACCTAGCAAAAGCCAGTCCTGTTGACAGGTATATCTCAGCAGCGCCTCCAAATGTAATGGATTTTCTGGCCTAGCCTGACCCACCCAATCTCACATTGGCCCCTGTGGTCTAACCAGTCCCCATTACAGTGTAGTGTCTGGTGGTGCACCTGTTGGCAACAGGGCTCCTGAGTCTCCCGCATGATGTTGTGTGGGGATTGTCAACCCAGACAGGCAGCTGAGGTAGTGTGCATGAGTCCTACCTATATCCAGTGCAGCGCCTCCACCTCATCAGGATCCCAGCGTCCGCTTGTGGATGGTCCTGGTGAGGAACTCCTCTGTGGTGCACTCCTCTGTGCATTGATTCCACACTTACACACGAGGGTATGATTTAACAAGATCATCTTTATTGACTTGCGGCGGGCCAGCTGCCCCTCACAGTGGGTGTACTTAGCCTCTCATGTTCACCGCACTTCCCTTTGAAAGGTGTCCTTTCCCCAAATTGGTGGATTCCCTATCTCCCCTTAGGGAGATAGTCCCTGTGCCAGGTCCCTGGTCACAGTCTTATAAGCTGTCTCCTCCCAAGTCTGTACTCAGACTTGCTCCTTGTCTCATAGTCTCTTACATAACCTTCCAACAGCTTAGCAACAACTAACTTTTGAGCAGTTCTGTGCCTTATGTATCCTCTGGGGGCTGGCACAACTCTGACATCACTAATCATGGATTCAGAGCATGTGACCACTCCCATCCATACATAGGGCACCTCACCAGGGTGTGAGGGCAAACCTCCATAATTACTGCTGGCATGCCCATAACTTACCAGGCCTTACTGTCAGCAGGAGAGATGACTGTAGCCATTTTACAGCATGGTTACATTTAAAATGTCATGAAATCATCTGTTCTTCTTGTATATTAGTTAACAGACAAGGGAATCTGCACGCAGATGAAAGCTGCAGAATTTACTCTGCTCACGCAAAAAAGAGGGAAATTGATCCAAACAATTGCTGAAAGGGTGGTGCTCACAGGGAATGAATTGACAGTAGGTGAGAGGAAAGATAGAATCCCTATAGTGTGGCACTAAAGAAAGTGCATCCTAATTAAAACTTACATTTTATTATAAACTGATTAAAATAAATTGTTTGGAGACACCACATACAAAAAAACAAACAAATAGTAATTAAAAGACGGAGAGGTGTGGTAGGGTGTTAAATGGAGGTGTAATTATATATAAATACCTCTTTAGTAAATCTTAATAAACCCTAAAATGTGGGTGATCTCTATACCAAGGTAAGTATAAGTATATCGCTGAGCCCCTATGACCTTTGCAATAAGGTGGGGTGAAAGCAGTTGAATGTGCTTGTCAGCTAGATGAAAAGTGAGGCTGTATACAGGGATGGCTGAGTTGAAATAGCCACTACACACCTCACTCATTGTATCAATATACACTACTACAAGCTCTGATATAATTTCGACCAGTCTATTGTAAGACCAGCCACACTCACTGCAGATATAGGAGAGATCAGCCCTAAAGTCTGAGTGCTCTTGCTGCCCACGGACGCAGTCTACGAAGCACTCAGACAGTGTATAGCCCACACCTCACCGATGAGCCGACGTCACGTGGGAGGTGGTTGACACAAGGTTTCTTGGACAAATTTATGAAAATAAATTTGGCACCAACGAAGAGAAAAAGACATTTCAGCTCTTGGCCAAGATGGTGTTAATCTATGCGCAAGAAATTACATTAACTAAAGGCCAGAATAGTTTGTTTCTCAGAGACCAAGTAGCAGTATGGTCCACCATGCCCCTGTACAACGATCAACACGGGTACAGGGGAAGTTCTGCCAAAAAGAAAAAGATCCCATGTATACCTTTTAAAAGGAATGAAAAAGAATTGCAGAAAAAGAATGCAGGATAGGGAACAAGCAGCAATCCACAATACTGCTCCCCGATCACTCTATCATTTGTCGCTAATCCAAAAATACCTGCTCTCATATTCCCAGTATTATGCCTCCCATAGAGCCAGAAACTAAAATGAGGACATTATATCATTCTGTCAAATTGACAAAGGACGGAGATCATGACATAAAGGGAAATATTGAGTGAGCATATAAAGGCATTCAACACGTGTACAAAACATGAGTGATAAAGAATGTTCAGGGAGGGGGGATAAAAGGCAGGTTAATATTGAATTACAACTCTGCCGTTTTTGCCTAGAAGCAGCATGAGAAATGAACCCGACTCCCCGTCCCTTTCTGTGTATCTTTGCAATTCTGAAAGAAATTGTCTATAACGCAAGAGAATGCACTCTTATGAAATTATCATTTTTGCTGCCTTGTTAATATTTTTTCTTTCCACAAGAGTGGGAAAACAAACACTAGTATAGATTTTTTATCAATCATTTATTTATTTTTTTAGGATCACATTTGATTATTTGACTGAGTGGGGAAAAGTGTACAATTGATGATTGGTCTTATAATTTCTGTGTTCTGCCATTGCAAGAAGGGGGTCCCGCCCTTCCCTTCTCGATTTTATTTTTGTTTTTAAAGAACGCCTAATTTACTGTAATTGTGTGAAAGAATAGTCTTTCCTTATTGTGGAGTGAAATATAATTCAACTCCTATAGCACTGAATGATTTAAAATGTAAGGTTAAAAAATATATATATATCTAGAAATTAGGAAAGAATAATTTTTTATTTTGTTTAAATTCATAGTTTTATTTTTCTCAGCGTAGAGATTAATACTTGTAGAATTATACAGACAGTAGAAGATATAGCGCTGTTGGCTATACGCACAGATTTATGCATGTCATGTTATTAATTAAAAATGAGTGAGTACAGAATCATTGTAGAAGTTTAAAAGTACCATATATATTTTCGTATGTATGTAGAAATAATTATTTGCTTTAAGAATGATTTAACATCTTTTTTATTATGTATGACCTCATATAACACAGAATATATGTCAGATAAATTATTACTAAAACTAGTATAATAGTTAATATGAATACTTTGTTAATTAGTTAATATTTTGCAGACATACTTGGTGATTCTTCGTATTGGCAGCTTTCGGAGGCCAGGACGATGCCGAAGGGGGAATAATGCTCTTGTGTTAAAAAAAAAAAAAAAAAAAAAAAGCAGAGGTTACATGAAAGAATAGTTGGAAAGGTGATTTAAGATTAGAAGGAAATTGAGATTACATTTTAGATATTTAGGTTGCCTGATAGGGAAGAAGATTTTAGAGGTGGTTTTGTTTTTTGTTTTTTATTATTACGGTTTCTCTGTTCGGATTGCGGACAAACAAATAAGGGTGCAATAAAATCACAGTAAGTGTGATGAAGCAAAGAAACTTGGCTCATATAGATTGCCTACTTACGACAAGTAGGTGAAGAATCAGCATAAGCGGGGAACAGGTAATAGGTAATAAGGTAATAAGTGTAGGAACTCAGGAGGGCTCTCACTCAGGATGATGCTCATGAGAAAACACAGCAGAAAGAGACCATAGTGCAGACCAGCAAACGGTTTTATCACAATAAAAGGCTAAAGAAATGTACTCACAATGTGTACAGGTAAAATAGGCACATAAGATGGTGTTAGAGCAGTTTATCTCACGCCAGGAGAAGTGGTGACCAGGCCGTCTCCCTTCGAAACTCCCACAGTCAGACCGCGTTGAACGGCGTCTGACGTCACATCCGTTACGGGCCTGACAGCTTCCGGTTTTTAATTATTGCTCCAGGTGAAGCTGACGCCAGTTCAGTAAAACGCGTAGAGCTTCCACTTCCTACGCAGTAACCTCCGTTCCAGAGGTGAGGAGACCGCTGTGCCGTGTACCTGTTCCCTCTCCCGCCTCACCGGAAGCTGTCAGGCCCGTAACGGATGTGACGTCAGACGCCGTTCAACGCTGTCTGACTGTGGGAGTATCGAAGGGAGACGGCCTGGTCACCACTTCTCCTGGCGTGAGATAAACTGCTCTAACACTATTATTAGTATTCCTCCCTCCCCCCGGCTGCGCTGACCGCCCTCGGCTGATTGAGGATGATGGTCCTTGTCATTGGTGGATCGACGTCACTTCCGGTTCCGGCTTGCTACATAACGGGTTGTATATCGAGTGGCTGTACTCTTTGACAAAGACCCGCAAGGGTTGAAACGCGTTAGAGTTCTGCCGGGGGTTTATCCCTTTTTATCTATTTTGTGCACGATTCAATAAATTTAATTTAGTTACTACAGCATAGTCCAGCCTTGTACCTTTGCCCAGCATTGCCCGCTGATTCTGTCTCTTTGTTGGGATGTTCGACCATACACCATAGTAATGGACAAATCTCCCACTGGTGGGAGAAACACTGTTACATTTGGAGGCACTGCTGAGATCTGTTATCCAAACAGGACAGGCTTTCAGCAAAACAAAGCTGGAAGTAACAAAGTACAAGTGCTAATGAAGGAGGGCCTAGGTGTAATGTACAGGGGGATATGTCTCCTCACAAGAAAGATGGCCTAGACTGCCCTATCGGGTGAATGGTTTGGAGACAAGGGCTATTGCTGTTCTAAGTCACCCTGAGGCGGGTAGTCGGAATGCCTAAAAAGGGGTGCTCTGGTTAACTGAGTCCCAGGGACCTCTGGAAGGGTCTGCGGTGCTGGCAGCCGAGTGGGGCGGCATAAGGGTAGTGCATAGGAAGTATTTTAGGAGGGTTGCCTGACATACAAGGTGCCTGAACCTCCGCTAGAAGAAGCCCAGAGTACTACTAGCCATAGCCAAATCATGGAATCACATAGTGCTTGTAATGGACTTTAATCGTGCGCAGCATATCGATATGGAGCTTTGCTAACCTGGGGTACAACCTACTCTTAGTAGACGTCTAATCTATATACCACAGAGACCACAGGAAATGCATTCCCGCAAGAATTGCGACTCCTTTTGGGTCAGAGAGAGGACTGTGCTCAAAATGGAGGTTTCCTTGCCCGGGAATTCGCCACGTGAGTTACATGAGCTAAGGGAGTGTCTCCCGCCAATGCTGGAGAGCGCACGCGCTGCTTGCAAACAGGTGGCACGTGAACTTTTGCAAAGTTCTACAAGGTATAGAGGAAAAATAATAATTGCGCCAACCGTATTCAAGTGAATTCAAAACTTCAGTCCCTCACACAGAGTGTAATCCTGCTGCCCAAGTTTCTTAGAGGTGATTCACCAACTTCTATATGTAACAGTCAAAAAAAGGGGGGGAGATCCTCCGGCGCGTGGTTCCACTTGTGATTCCGGGACACTTGCAAAGTAAGATAAAGAGAGGGACCACAATCAGGGGTGGTTAAGACACAATAATGAACGTATGGAGTTCTATGAGGAACACACTTACATTTGGACAACAAATCTTCAAATGGGGATGGGGGGGACCTATTGATGGTACCTCAAAATAGGGAAGAGAAGGGAAACATAGTATAACCCTGTTTATTAACAACAAATTAAAAAGAGATTGAAAACTCACAAGCGGCCAAAAATTAATGGCATAGAGAGGAGATGTCTCCAGACTCCACAGATCGTCCTCCAGAATATTTGGTCGTCTCTTGTGCATTCTGTACCAGCTGGTGAGATGGTAATGCGAGCACAATTCCAGTTTGGTCAGCACTGCGACCGGAGCGCATGTGCATGTGCGGAAGGCGGGAGCTGCGGCAAGGAGAGTGACAAACGGGAGGAAATCCGGTCTGTGCACGAGCACCGGAAGACCCCCCCCCCCCTGCTGATAACTACACCCTCGCAATACCATCTTACCAGCTGGAGCAGAATCCACACCGACAGCCAAAGACTCTGGAAGACGGTCTCTGGAGTCTGGAGACACCTTCTCTCTATGCCATTATTTGTTGGCCGTTTGTGAGTTTCCAATCTCTTTTGAACTTTTTTTTGTTAATAAAACAGTGTTATACTATGTTTCCCTTCTCTTCCCTAATTTGAGGTATCATCGAGAGGTCCTCCTTATCCCCACTGAAGATTTGTTGTCTAAATGTAAGTGTGTTCCCAATAGAAACCTATACATATGTTACTGTACCTTAACCACCCCTGATTGTGGTCCCTCTCTCTATTTATATTGCATGTGTCCCAGAGTCACAAGTGGAACCACGCGCCGGAGGATCCCCCTTTTTTCTCGAGACTGTTACATATAGAGGTTGGTGAATCACCTCTAAGAAACTCTGGCAGCAGGATTACATTTTGTGTGGGACTGAAGTTTAGAATTTACTTAAATACGATTGGCGCAATTATTTTCTTTTCTTTTATGTGCTTACAAAAAGACTTGAATATGTCAGGTGGTATGGACTTCGACCCCTATCGGCGACCAAGAGTGGTCCTGGTGGTGAAGGTGGAGGCCAAAAGGTACATCAGATGCCTATGCCCCAAGTGTGGCGAATTGACCTGGGGAGCCAAGTGTGCCTGCTGCGGATCACAGTTCCTGAAACCCACGATGCTGCGGCCTAAGGAATTTGCAGATAAAGATGCGACTGACCCCTCTACCTGGGCGGTCGATACTGCTGCTATTCAATCTTCCTCAACTATGGAGGCTTCGGAGGGTCCCTGCTCCCTAGCTAAGGCCCCAGGGGATTCGAGTATCCCGATGACCACAGAGCAAGCTGAGACGGTTCCAGACCCTGTCCCCGCAGAGGAACCAGAGACGGTCGGTGAGCCAGATCCAGCCGACGGGATGCCGGGTAAGGTGACTGCCTGGGGTGGTGAGACACCGTTGTTCTTTGAGGCGCATGAGCCAAGAACGGCTCTGCTGTTTGCCGCTGATGACTCGGAAATGGTCCGGTGTCTCTCCCCTGCAGAGGTGTCCCTGCCCTCTTCCTCCTGTACCAGTAGCAGACAGTCTTCTGTGGTGTTTTGACTGCTGTCGAAACGCCGACCAACGCTGTGGAGGAACAGAACAGTTCTAAATGCTCCGAGAGACGGAGGAATGCAGCAACAGTAACCGCGACCGTGAGACCTCAAAGGCGGATGAGACTACCCCTCAAGGAGGTATCCGGAAGCCGATCCAGGGATTCTCTAGAACAGATGGATTACCTACCGATGCCAACGTCCATGCGGCGGAAGCTGACAAAGGCAAAGACAGCACCCCTATGCAATGGTCATATGTCGACGCCTTCAGGTGCAGGTCCCGGACTTGCAACAGGATCCAGCGATATCTGTCCATAAAGTCCACCTTTTCTGAATGAAGACATCTTAGAAGGAATCACTCATCCAGTTACCATCCCTACTGATAATCAGAGCTTGGAGTTTATTTGATCAGCAAAGAGACTGCCTGCCCGGCAAGCTCGGTGGGCTCTATTCTATGTGGCGGGAAGGAAAGGAGATTTCATCAGCAACAAAGGAAAGGGTTCTTTACAGTAAGGGCAGTTAAAATGTGGAATTCATTACCCATGGAGACTGTGATGGCAGATACAATAGATTTGTTCAAAAAAAAGTTGGACATCTTTTTAGATAGGAAAGGTATACAGGGATATACCAAATAAGTATACATGGGAAATATGTTGATCCAGGGATTAATCCGATTGCCAATTCTTGGAGTCAGGAATAATTTAATTTTCCCCTTATGAGACATCATTGGATTAAATGACTCTGGGGTTTTTTGTTTGCCTTCCTCTGGATCAATAAGTAAGTATAGATAAAGGATAAAGTATCTGTTGTCTAAATTTAGCATAGGTTGAACTTGATGGACGTACGTCTTTTTTCAACCTCATCTACTATGTAACTATGTAACTATATTCGTTTCATGTTTCAATCTCCTGATTTGGAACCGCCTAGGTTCTAAGAATAGGAAAGCATATGCTCTATCTATGATCTCTCGTAACCTCTCTTCGAGTCTGGAATGTGAAGAAACCATTCTGCACAAGAAACATTTCCTTGGTGTCACCTTTTCCTCCGACCTTCTCACATACTAGGGAGCCTTTCTCTATGAACCACTCCTATGCAATCCCCCAGAGCACGTCAATTTATTCCTGCAAAATTGCCTCTTGCTTTCCAAAACCGCCTGTTTGTTCCAGAATGCGTAAGATTAGAAGTTGTGCAATTTGTGAAAGGGTGTTCATAAGACACAGGAATTACTGTCCTGCTCCTTTTGGTGGCCCAAATTTCAGCAAGACATCCACAAATTTGTTCTATCTTGTGAAATCTATGTAAGGACCAAGACCCCTTGTGCCTCCCTTCTGGGATTACTACAACTACTACATGTGCATGTACCTACACATCATTGTCGAATTACAGTACCTCCATCCAGAGGATTCAATACTATTCTGGTTGTGGTAGACCGACTCACCACAATGAGTCACTTTATCACTTTATCACCACTAAAGGTCTCACTACAGCAGACAAGACTGCCGAGTTAATTATGCAAGAAATCTTTCACCTTCACTGGGTCTCGATTAAAGTCATATCTGACAGAGGGTTACAGTTTACATCCAAATTCTGGAGTTGCTTCTGTTCCACCCTGAAAATCAGTTTAAATCTGTCCTCCGGCTATCTCCCACAATCCAACTGCCAGATAGAGGCGACAAAACTAGACTCTGGAGTGGTACCTGCACTGCTTTGTCTGCCACTTCCAGGATGACTGGACCGACTTCTTGACTCTCGCCGAGTTTTCTATATAATAATGCTCCACATAGTTCAACCCAACAAAGCCCTTTCTTTTCCAACTATGGTTTTCACCCTACCTTCCTTCCCCACCTTCTGGTTAATGATCCCATCCCTGCTGTCACGGAAAGACTTTCCTCATTGCAGTAATCCAAGAGACTTGCTACAAAAGAGCTGCTGACCAACACCACAGACCGATCCCGATATTTCATGTTGGAGATAGGGTCTGGCTTCAACGAACAATCTGAGGCTGAAAGTTCCCCCCCATAAAGCTGGGCCAAAAATGCCCCTTTAAAATGTCTGCCCTGATGAACCATATCTCCGTGAGCATCTATCCAGTGTTCCATGAATCCCTGTTAAAACCTCTTTGGGAGAATCTGTTTCCTGGGCGCATCCTTCCCCCTCTTGACTCCAGGGGGGTGGTGAGGAGCAGTTTGTTGTGAAAAAATGCTAGACTCCAGATTGTATAGGGGAAAACTACAGTACTTGATAGAATGAAAGGGCTATGGCCCCGAAGAAAGATGTAGCCAGTAGGAAATATCCATGCTGCATGGCTTGTACAGGATTTCCATAGAAAATACTCCACCAAGCCAAGAAGAAGATCGTCTAGAGCAGCGGTGCGCAAAGTGGGGGGCTTACCGGCGGGGGGTGCAGGGTTTACAGAGGCCCCACGCGCTTCCTGAAGGCACTTAAATTAAGTGCCGGGGGAGCTGCAGGGCCTCTGTAAACCTACTTACCTTGATTCAGCCGGCATCTGGAGACGCATCGCCATGGCAACGCGGCGTCGAATGACGCAACGGGGTCATGTGATGTCACGTTGTTATGGCGACGTGACGTCATGACGTCATGATGTCCAGACGCCGGGAATCAAGGTAAGGAGGAGGAGGGAGGGAGGCGCGAGGAGAGGAGGACATCCAGCAGGGGGGCGCAGGGAAAAAAGTTTGCGCCCCCCTGGTCTAGAGGATGTTCTATGTTAGGGAGAAATAATGTCTGAGATGAACCCTGGTTTATGTGCTCTCAGACTGGACTATTTATTATCTTTGTTGCTCTTTCCCCAAGAGATCTTTTCTGATGGCCGATTGCCTCATCAAGCAATGTATTCTCCTTCCAAGCAGGAAAAAAAGGCAGCACTCCAGATGACTAATATTGAATTTATTTAATGTGAAATCAGATTGACGTTTCAGCCCTAACCATGGACCTTTGTCAAGATAAATTAGTGCAGCAGACACCTAGCTTATATACCTTTAGCCAGGGGTCTCCAAACTCAGTCCTCAAGAGCCGCCAACAGGCCAGCTTTTATGGTTAGCCCTGTTTCAGCACAGGTGGCTCCGTCTTTGACGGAGCCACTGATTGAGCCACCATTGTTGAAACAGGGATATCCATAAAAGCTGGCCTGTTGGCGGCTCTTGAGGACTGAGTTTGGAGACCCCTGCCCTAAGCTACATCAAAAAACACCAGAGCAGAGAGACCTTTAACACGCCTCCATAACGTGATCTATGTTAATTGCAAATTGGCAACAGAGGAGGTCAACCAAACAAACATATCTAAACCAGGTGGAGAACATCTCTAATGAAAATGTCAGCTGTTATGTGCTCTAGAGTGGGCTTACAAACAGTCTTATTAGTTGATGTTTCACAGGGGGGTATAGAATCTGAGTTCCGGAGCTTAAAACACAAAATAGGGCCCTGGAGGAATATCTCTAAACTGTTTTTCTAGTAAAAAAAAAAAAGTGCAAGTAAACACAGAAATTGTGAACAAGTAGGAGATATGATCAACATTTAGTGGTCATGCCACGGAAATTGTTAGATTTTGGGTTACAATTCAGGACCTGATCGAGTCAGTTCTTGATAATTAATTTAGACTAAACGTATTTCTTATTAGTGTAGCCCTTTTTCTGGACACCTACCTAAGGGCTACTGATCGCTGTCTAACACCTGTGGCTCCAGGAGATCTGAGCCTCCGCTAGCTGGGAGCCTGGGGCAATACACACTCATAACATAGCGCAGCGCCTCCACTTATCCAGGATCCCCGATTCGAAAGATTTACCCTGGGCAAGAACCATCGTGAAACAACTCAACTTTACTGCATCTGTCTGTGGCACCTCCTTGACAACACAACATGCATGCATATATATATATACGCAACGGTATCATAGCATGAACACCAATTCCCAACACATATAACAGCTATTATGCTAAAGTGGCTCGGCCACACCTCAAAGGGGATATTGTCCTGTACACTCGTGGCTCGGCCACACCTCAAAGGGGATATTGTCCTGTACACTCGTGGCTCTGCCACGCTCTCATAGAGTATGTCCTTGTGAAACTTGGAGAGAATGTTATCTATCCGCTAGCCACTTGCTAGTGTCTGTTCAAGTTAATACTAAGGCGGGATCAGCGCCTGATGACCGGTGTCGGTGCACTTGCAGAATACAAAATACCTCCCAGTCACGGCGGTGACCACACCTCTTCTCAAAGGGTCCGTCGCATCTGTTCCAGACCTTCCGCTGTCGCTGGCTCCTCCGTCTGCGCCCAAACGGCAGTATCAGTCCACAACTCGGTGCGCTTGAATTTGTCTAACGTGACAATAGCTCTTCACTACGGGCGGCCCTACAACACCGCAACCTACAGTGACGCGGGGAATACTCCTAGGGACCTGGGGGGGTAGTCTCTGGCCTAGGCAGGCAGGTCACGGACCCCCTGCTCTCACACTCCCTGTTCCTCGGAAACTCCAACTCCTTCTCCTAGCGTGGTACTCTTCCCCCACGCTTCCTGTTCTCCTCCCCTACCAACCCAGCCTGTTCATTGGCTCTTCGCCCCCAGCTGACTCCTCCAAGGTTCGCGGGGATCAAAGTTCAGTACATAGTCCCTTTTCATTGGTTCGCTGTTCGCGCGCTTCCTGGGCGCATGCGCGACCTTTCCTCTATACCAGTGACCTCGCAACATTGCGCAACAATATGGCGGCGCCCTGTACTAACTTGCCGCGCGGAACCCGCCGTACAGTGAACACAGACCCGGGGTATTAACACATTCTTACATTAGCTAAACCTCTTAAAGTTGATCCCACAGTTAAACAAATGCTGTCCGCACATTTTAGCAGCGGCGGGAAGCTGCATTTCCACAGCCTAGATAAAACAGTCTACTCTATCTCTCAATTTGATTACTCAAAAGATCCACGGAATAATGTTGATGGAAAGACTCACAGTGTTCTAAAAACATAACACGAAATCCTTAAACAAAATGTGGGAACCCTGGATAAATTCTTAGCTGGCTAAAGTTCTCTTTTGTACGAAACGCGTAGGAAAGCTTTATGTGCCTCCTTTTTAGTTATGTTTTCCCAATAAATTATTTTTTATCATTATTTTGGCCCTGACTCCCTTTGGCTGTGTGCTGCTCCTGTTATATACCTGGATACTGGTAAAGTTTGAGTTTCAAAACACGGTGTAAAAATAAATATATATATATATATATATATATATATATATATATATATATATATATATATATATAGTGGTACTGTGGACCTGTTATAAAAAATAAACAGTGTTGTGAACCTGTAGCAAAAAAAAATTCTTCCATAACTCCTGTAACATTTCAACCACCACTGGATCAGTTAGTGCCACGTTTCACCTTCAGACTGAAACTTAAAACCAGACGTTTAAGGCATTGATCATTTTGACAACATGAAAGGTTCAACAATTGTAGAGCAGTAGGAGATTCAGGCTTCAAACCTTGATCTTTTGTTCTTGTAACTGGTCAGAAGAGCAGAGGTGACTGCTCATATTTCCAAACTCTTTGCTACCAAAGGAGAGGTTAAAAAACACAGATCCTTCCCATAGGAAAGAGGTTAGCAAGTTCTTGCTAATATTATTACTTTCCTGCTTTTAAGAGGAATGCAACATACTGCTGGTTGTATTGTATTCCCTTGAACAAATCTATTGAGACCAGATGGACATACTATTCAAAATATATTTGTTGAACTTTAAGTGAACCTTGTTTTTTCGGTAATATGGCCATGCTATTTATAAATCTGTTTGACATTTGATGCCCTCTGTTTTGGACACACACAAACACTCAGCCCAACTACTGATTATTATCTAGTGCAGGGGTGCGCAAACTGGGGGGGGCGCTAGATTTTCTGCGGGGGGACAGGGGGCGCGGCAGTTATAGAGGTTCCACGCTCTCCCCCCAGGCATTTAAATGAAATGCCGGGGGACCGCGCGAGGCCTCTATAATATAATTACCTTCCAGTGACGCGTCGTCCTGGTAACCCAGCGTCAAATTCTGCTGCGGGGTCACGTGACGTCACGTTACCATGGCGACGTGACGTCACATGACCCCGCACGTTATTTGACGCTGGGGTCGAGCAGGGGGGGGTGCAAGGCGCCGAGGAGAGCAGGCAGGGGTGCACACGGGGAAAAGTTTGTGCACACGGGGAAAAGTTTGCGCACCCCTGATCTAGTGCTAAGAATAATTAGTGTTTATTAGCGGATTCTCACACATCCCTCATTGTCCCTCTCATTTACACCCACTTGTATGTATATTTACAGGTTTATATTTAAATAACATGATTCCACAGTTTGCGTGAAGCATTATATACAGTGTCTTGTACCATTACGGTTAAACTTGATGAACTTTCAAAGTAAAAAAACAAACAAAAACAATACAGGAAGAATGATGATGTATTATTTGTCTTAACTCTGTGCCCAGGACATACTTGAAAACGAGAGGTAATTCTCAATGTATTACTTCCTGGTAAAAAAATTTATAAAATAAATAAATAATAATATCTCTCACTTTTTCCTAGAATTTGAATGACAACATTATTTTGTTGATGTTATAATGTAGAGAGCATCATGCTGTTTCTTTCATTTTCTATCCATTGCTTGTGCTCCTGACATAAGCACTGTGCATTTCTCGTGTCTACGTTCGTTTTATTTATTTATTTTGCTTTATTCAGCCATATTTTTCACACGCTATTGTTTTGAATCCGTTGGGTTGCGTTTGACCTTTCTACCACCAATGTTCTGATCTTCAACTTGAAACACATGGGGGGGAGGGAGGGGTGCTATGTATACGGCATTGGAAAACAGACACACAGGAGAATAGCGATTGCATGCACCTCCGTGCACCAGTGTATAAAACCACTATTTATGTGCTGTGAGGTGTGTGCATCCACTTCTTTACCACGAAGAATAAAAAAGGTGCAATAGGGTGGAGTTAGAGGCAGAGTTTGAAGGCGTTGCCTGAGACGGACATATATAAATGATATGTAATATTAACCCTGGAGTATGGGCCATAAATTGTCTGTCAAGTTTTTCTTGTCCTAAAAAAGACTAATACAAGTAGACGCAAACAATTCTTAATGCATTCATATGTACGAACATGGAGTGTACCATGCTAGGAATAAGAAGGTGTGTACCAAATGTCAGAACATGAATAATACCAACATATGCTGATAATGGGTTTAGGTGAGAAATAGGTTGTTTTTTTAGACGCAATGTAACTCTTTCAATTCGTTTTCAAAACACAGTTTATTTATACATACCTGGCATGGTTTCTTCAGCACCTTTTTTCACAGTTTGTCTCCTGTTTTGGATGCCATAATCATTTATTTGCACAGTTAATGTAGAGGCAGGGGTGCTCAACTCCAGTCTTCAAGCACCCCCCCACCCCCCCCTCCAACAGGTCAGGTTTTCAGGATATTTCTGCTTCAACACAGGTGGCTCAGTCAAACCCTGCTTCAGCACAGGTGGCTCAATCAGTCTTCAATTGAGCCTCTGATTGAGCCATCTGTGCTGAAGCTGGGATATGCTGAAAACCTGACCTGTTGGGGGTGGTGGGAGGGCTGGAGTTGAGCACCCCTGTTATAAGAAATAGTCAAGAAAGTATGACACTTTATGATTAAAAACAAAAAAAAACCTGAAACGTTTCAGATCACTTTGCTGTCCTGTGTTCAGTCACATGAAAATAAAAAAGTTTCATAGTTATTTTGCACGTTGATCTGTTTTTCGAACAGGAAATGTTTTTCCACTTTGAGGCCAAGAGAACCTGTCACTCTACAATGAATGTTTATTCTTTGAAAACAAAACGTTACCTCCCATTATAAGGACTCGGTATAAAGCATTGCAAGAGGGCTATGTACAGTATCAAGGCAAAATTGACGCAAATACTGTCATTTTAATTTTGCACCTTTATGCATCATTATACCACTTGCGGTTTGAGGAGTATCCAACAGGAGTTGAGGAAGGGATATTGCTCTTTTTGGCCATTTTTCTTTTTACCCTGATATTGCTGTACCGAATAGGGTGTAGTCTTTAGGACTACTTAACCCTTTAAGGCATGGAAAATATGGCCTGTTTTTACTTCTCTCTATATCACATCATCTTCCGCCCTTGTCGATCCACTGCTTGATGAAGGCCTTCCCAATAATCTTACCGATACTGCGGTTGCAAGCCTCTCTTCTCCATGTCGCTCCAACAATTTTTCTTCAATTTAAGCCCCGTCCATGGTGCCTTCGACCGCGCGGAGGCGTGCGCGTCCGTGATATCGCTAGATGCGCTGCCGAAAGGGGGGCGTGTCAGTGACTTCACGGGGCTGGTTCGCCCACTCACATGACCTGCCCGTTTCAACTGATTCCACGCGCAACACGTGCCCCCTCCTGCTGACGCGTGTGCTCGCCCGCACGGTCTATGGGTACGACCAATGTCTTAAGGCATTTGATCGCGCCCCGCGGTCTGCGGCAGCATGGACTCAGCCTTAGTCGTTGTCTTGGTGTTTTGATATTCCTTGGAATCCAGTCGAGTACCATCTCTGTCTCCCTTGTGAAATGTCTGACCCACTGCCATTTTCATTTCTTCACTCTCGTGAGGATGTCACATACTTTTGTTTGGTTTCAAACCCATACATTCTCTTTCCTATCTCTTTGGGTAATACAGGCAATATTAGTACTTCTGCTACATGCCTTTGACTCCTCCTTGCCCCCCTCTGATTGGAGGTGATGCGTTCTATTGCAGCCAATCGGAATCGGGCAGCGGGTATTTAAATGGCTCTATGACAAGTGGTCAATATTCCCTGATGAAGAAACTGTTTCGTTTTGAAACGCGCTGGATTAGTGCCAAAGATTGAGTGATCCGATTAGCTCCACAACGGCATTACACTGTCTGTTTCAACTGGGACCGGTGAGAGGTCGAGTTTGCGGCTTTCGGCGTCGCGGTCGAGTGACGTCACCGGGAGGCAGACGGAGAAGCAGCGGGACGTGTTTGTAGAGTGTTGTAAGGAATCCGCTCCTGGGTTTTGCTGAAACCTTTTCCCTACAGAGCCTTGCAGCTTCTAGACAACTCCCCCCTTGTTTCTGCAATCAGCATCACCTGCTTCTGCAATTAGACTGCAGCCTGCTTCTTGCTGCCTCCTTTGCAGCTCTGCCTCATTGGCTGCCTGTTCTATTTAACTCCTGCCCCGCCCACCAGGAAGTTGCTGAACATAGACTTTCTGGTAACTGTGCTTACCACAGCACCTCTGTTTGGCCTGCCTTGGCCTTCTTGCCATTGCTCCTAGTTACTGACAGATGACGCCGCGCCACCGCTGTTACTCCTGCATATCCCTCCTGCAGAGGCCTGCATCGGTGTTCCTGTTACCTGCTGCATATTCTCCTTGCAGAGCCCTGCATCAGTGTTCCTGTTACCTATCTGCATATCCCTCCTGCAGAGGCCTGCATCGGTGTTCCTGTTACCTGCTGCATATTCTCCTTGCAGAGCCCTGCATCAGTGTTCCTGTTACCTATCTGCATATCCCTCCTGCAGAGGCCTGCATCTGTGTTCCTATTTCCTATCTGCATATCCCTCCTGCAGAGGCCTGCATCTGTGTTCCTATTTCCTATCTGCATATCCCTCCTGCAGAGGCCTGCATCTGTGTTCCTATTTCCTATCTGCATATCCCTCCTGCAGAGGCCTGCATCTGTGTTCCTATTTCCTATCTGCATATCCCTCCTGCAGAGGCCTGCATCGTTGTTCCTGTTACCTGCTGCAATCTCCTGCTCCAGAGGCCTCCACTACTCACAGCTGTACCCGGCTAGGGAGTGCTGTTTTGTGCTGAAGCACTGGATCCCCTGTTCCTGTTCCTTTCTACGTTCAAGCACCTTCGCTCAAACGCCCTGTTGCCGAGCCCCAGCATGGATATCGTTTACCCAGCCTTCTCTAATCCTGACCCCGGCTTGTCCACGGATTATCCTACCTTCTCCAGTCCTGACCCGGCTATGTTTGACCACGGAATTCGCAACCCGGATCCAGCTTCGTGGTCTAAGGTCGGTGTATATCTATCCCCAACTTAACCCCGCTGTCCGGTCCAGGTTTGTGGTGAACATAACCGTTACTAGTGTACAGCACTCCTCCTGTGTTTGAACTATGTGCCGCCAATAAGGAGTATTATCTTCTTGGGACTGGTATACCTGCACTGTAATGTACCTGCATAACAGGACTGGTATATGAATATCCACCTACCTCTGTGACGTTCCTGGAGTGAAGGAGCTTGGTAAGCATCTGTTGATATTCCCAATAGACGTCCGTTCCTGCGGTTGGTACATGGGTAACATGTCCCTTGACATGCTGCTATAATTACTATTTGATGTACACAGAATACTCACCTTTAATTGTCAATCAATATACATTTGACATTTTACACTATGAGCGTTGTGCGCTGTCTTTTTGTATTTTTTCTGTTTTAGCCCTGGGGGTGTTCAAGCCATCCCTGTTCCACGGCTGCAGACGCTCTCCTGTATAACACCCATAATCACGTATTATTTATATGTATTGTCATCCATTTTCACACCTCACTTGCTTGGTCTATGGTTGTTTAGACTAGAACTAGATCGTAGTAGCGCACTTTCTTTCACCCTTTTATCTGTCAATATTAGAGACAAGCTCTGTATCTGTGCTCAGAAAAAAATGCATGTATCATATTAAGTCCTGTAATAAATTCAGTATTTCCATGTCACACCCACATAAACACAGGCAATAATCCAATGATAGCTTGCTTGCATAAATAGTCAGATAATGCTCCAATAAGGGGGAGGTACAGGGAGAATACAAACATAGGTTGGCCACACTGCTCAAAATGAATGAACCGTGAGACCCCAGCTGGCAATTCCAAGCATAACAAACACTCCCCTGGAGCTGGACTAAAGTGTAATGACATCCATTAGAGGAAAATAAAGCGTACTCACACTTTGCAATGATGCCTGTAGTCCTGTGTATGGCGTGCAATCGCAAGATGGATGCTGAAGGCTATATCCCTGGAGGGGACGTGCAGGCAGTGCACTGCTTGTGAAGTGCATATAGAAAAAAGATGCGACAGTGGCTGGATCAAATGCAGTACAAAATTACTTCTTTATTGAGGAACATAACCAAACAGGGTTCACATGACGCTGTAGAGGTACTCTGACGCGTTTCGGGCTCTCTGCCCTTTGTCAAAGAGTGAATTACCTCTGAAACAGTGCCAGTAAAAATAGGGAGTCCTCCGCCATAAGCCCCGCCCATTCCATGACGTCACGAAGGTAACGGCCAATGGAAGCCTCGTAGGGGTGGATACAATTTCACCAGGCAGCCTCACGCCGAATATGATCAGCAAAATATATTAATGCTATCGAAGCAAATACAACCTAATGAATACTATCTAAATAGTCATATACAAATAGCAAATCTATAAATCTACACCCTTCATAAAAATCTTCTAAGTGATTGGAATCAGACTGATTGGTCTGTAGTTCTTGAGGTCTTTTTTTGTCTCCTTTTTTTGTGGATTAGGATAACTATGGCATTACTCCACTGTTCTGGAAATGTCCTGTTCTGTAAGCAACCTGGAGGACTTCCCATTCGTCAGGGATTGTATTGCCTTTGCCACTTCTTCTGGGAGATGTATGGTACATCATTGGTGCTTTCTTCCTGCCCTTCCTCTGCTGTATTGTGCCCTGTGTTATCTGTGTTCTTGTACACTCATGTAGAAGGACTAAAATGTATTTTTGATAAGTGCACAGTCTTTTATTGTTTTTCAATTGCTTCTTCCCAATCATGAGTCGCTGCTTCATCTTCTTTAAGCTTTTGTGATTTTCAATAGTCTTCAACATATCCCAGTTACATTTCCCCACATCTTCAGTTATACGTTTGCGGATCCTCTTGCACAGCTCTGCATATTCAATTATTGTTCTTGTGTCTTGGGATTATTTCATTTCTTGTTTTTTCCTCAGTAACTGCTTGGCCTCATCTGATATTTTCACATCCTGTTTTTTTTGCTAGCGATTCCTCCAGGTTTTTTCTGTACTTTAAACTACAATCTTCATATTTTTCAGCTCTACAGTAGTTGAAAATCTCTATTGTTATTCTTGAGGTTGTTAATGTCGATTGTTTTTGTCTTCATCTTAATCAGTTTTCTTGTTTCCATCTTGACTTTCAGATGTAATTTGCAATGAACCAATTGGTGATCACTCATTGTGTAACGACGGTTAAGAAGTGTGCAATCTTCAAATCACGTGTTACTTGTTACTGTAGCCAGCATATACCGTATTTCCTCGATTGTAAGACGCAGGTTTTTTCCCTTTTTCACGTGGCTGAAATACTGCACCGACACACTTTATTCGAGCAAATACCCGGTATGTACCTGGCAGATACCTGGAATGCGCCGCTCCTCACCTCTGACAAGCCCCGTTGCATTTGCCTTCCCAGCCTGGGTTCATGCCTGGCTGATGGGCGGCTGATCTGTTAAATGATAATGATTAGGATTTAATAGGCTGCAATGCTTCGCGTGTCTACCAGATGGCATAAATTCATGAATTGAAATGCAGTATATATATATATATATATACTGTGCAGTATTGCAGCCAGCGGGAATAAAATGCTTCAATCCCTGCTTGGAAAATAACTCAATGCACTCGGGCAGAAAACAGTCACAAACCTCAATACACCCGGGTATACCCGAATTCGTGGGACTAGCCGAGCTCGAATAAAGTGTGTCGCCAGTGTAGGTCTGCGTGTTACAATCGATGTACTGGGGGAAAGAAAAAAAAAACAGCCAGGGGGCGCTGCAGAAAAAGCCACAGCAGCTTTCCGCGTTCTACCATCCCCTGGTGCTTGCACCGCGTGCGACCCTCCTCTCCCCCCCCCCCCCCACGTGCGCGCTAGCGACCCTTTTTGCCATAATGAAGTGCCAGCCCCCCCCACATAAGGAAATGCTTGCTGCCTCTCCTATTACCCCCACCACGACTGTCAACTGTCCGGCTGCCTCTCCCATTGCACCCCCTCCCTCGCAACTAGCAGCTGTCTGGCGGTAGAAGTGCTTTTCTACCGCCAGCTGCATCCCCCATCCCCCCCCCCCCCCCCTCTCTATCTCCCTCGGCGCGACCCGCGATCAGCTGGGCTGTGCTGCTGCCGGTCGCCTCTCCCATCCCTCCTACTTCGACCCCCACTCCCCCCCCCCGTGTGCGGGAGACATGCCTCATGCCGCTGCATCACCCATTCCGCCCCCCTCTCTCTCCCTCGGCGCTGCCCACGATCAGCTGGGCTGTGCTGCTGTAGATGTGCAGGCTGCCTCTCCCATTCCTCCTCCCCCTCCTCTCACCCTCCTGCACACAAGAGGCGGCTGTCAGTGCTTCTACCACTCCCCCTCGCCGGAACGTGTGAATGCAGCCGGAGGGGAAGATGAGCTGAGGAGCACCTGTCACTCAACATACAGTAAGTACAGCATCCCCAGCGCAGCTCCCATAATGCTTAGCAGTATCCTGTTTGTAGTGCTGAGGAGAAAAGTTGTACTGTAGTATAGTGTAGTGTACTATTGTGCAGTGTGCAGTGTTGCGCAGTTTACTGTTGCAGTGTGCAGTGTGACGCAGTGTACTGTTGCGCAGTGTGCAGTGTGACGCAGTGTACTGTTGCGCAGTGTGCAGTGTTGCGCAGTTTACTGTTGCAGTGTGCAGTGTGATGCAGTGTACTGTTGCGCAGTGTGCAGTGTGACGCAGTGTACTGTTGCGCAGTGTGCAGTGTGACGCAGTGTACTGTTGTGCAGTGTACTGTTGCGCAGTGTGCAGTGTGACGCAGTGTACTGTTGCACAGTGTGCAGTGTGACGCAGTGTACTGTTGTGCAGTGTGCAGTGTTGCGCAGTTTACTGTTGCAGTGTGCAGTGTGACGCAGTTTACTGTTGCGCAGTGTGCAGTGTTGCGCAGTGTACTGTATAGTGAAGTGTAGTGTAGTGCACTGTGACTTACCGTAAAATGTCATCAAAAAGACTTCACTATGATGCAGCATTGAAACGCAAAGTTATTGCGTACGCTGAAGAGCATGGAAATAGAGCTGCGGGAGGTAAATTTACTATAAATGAAGCAAATATTCGTTGCTGGAGGAAGGACTGCACTGCCATATTTGCTTGCAAAGCAACAACCAAGTGCTTTACAGGACCTAAGAAGGGAAGATACCCACAAGTAGATGAAGCTGTGCTTCGTTTTGTCATTGATACACGTGCAAGAGGATTGGCTGTCACACGTCAGGCAATGCAAGTAAAAGCTGTAGAAATTGCCAAATCTCTCGGAATAGATTACACAATTTTCAAAGCAAGGAGAGGTTGGTGTGACCGATTCATGCATCGTGAAGGGCTATCACTCAGGCGCAGAACATCTGTCAAAAGATTCCAGCTGACTTTCAAGAGAAGCTGCTTAACTTCCAGCAATATGTCATTGACTTAAGAAAGAAAACAAACTATGATTTTAACCAAATTGGAAATGCAGACGAAACCCCGGTATACTTCGATATGCCCAGAAATTACACTGTCAATCCTAAAGGGGCTAAAGAGGTCAAGATCATGACCAAGGGTTATGAAAAGCAGCGTGTCACTGTGATGCTATGCATTACTGCCGATGGCCGAAAGTTGCCGCCTTATATCATTTTAAACCGCAAAACCATACCCAAGAATGAGATCTTTCCCACAGATGTAATTGTGCGTGCACAAAAAAATGGATGGATGACAGCTGAGCTGATGGAAGACTGGGTAAAAATCGTCTGGAGTAGACGTCCAGGAGCCCTACGTAACACACCCAGTATGTTGGTTCTTGATGCATTTCGTGGACATTTATCTGAACAGATAAAGAATAAGCTCACCAGAATGCACTGTGACTTGGTGGTTGTTCCTGGTGGCATGACTAGCCAACTTCACCCCCTCGATGTTTCTGTGAACACACCGTTTAAAGATCATCTAAGGAAAGAGTATGAGGCATGGTTGCTATCTGAAAACCTTCCTTTAACACCTTCTGGTAACATTAAGAGGGCATCTGCATCAAAACTTGCAGAATGGGTGTCCGCTGCTTGGAAGAAAATGCCAGAACCAATAGTAGAGCACTCATTTAAGAAATGCTGCATCACAAATTCACTTGATGGTACAGAGGACGATCTTTTGTGGGAAAACACTGACCTCAATAACTCCCAAAGTGATTCAGAAGAATCTTTAGACTCAAACTCTAACTTTAAATGTGATACTGAAGAAGAAAGTTATATGTAATTGTATGGATAAATGCATGCTATTATTGTCTGCTAGTAAAAATATTTATTCTGCACATTTAATTTAGTGTTTTATTCCCAATTTTTTTATTAAATCAAGGGTGCGTCTTAGAATCGATGGCGTCTTAGAATCGAGGAAATAGGGTAGTCAGTTTAATTCTTTATTCCATTGGGTTTGCTCCATGTCAATTTTCTATTTGGATTCTTCTTGAAGAATGCATTTATAATGTAGAAGTTTTCACTTTCTGCAAATTCTACTGATTTGTTTCCACATTCATTGCTGTTGGCATAACCATATTTACCCACTGATGCCATGTCTTTCTACTGGGCACCAATCTTTGTCAATTCAAGATCATTATGGGAGATTTCAAAACAATTTCCTTTGTTAAATTGGTTGATTTCATGGTAGATGTCTTTTATTTTATTGTACACTTGACTTGATATTGGAACATACTGTACACATGGATTATTGAAGCCGGTATCTCCTTGTCAACTGCATGATGATCCAGGTTGCTCTTTCCGATGAGCTTTCTATGAGGGTTGGCAAAATTATTTCTGGGTTTTCACGTTCTGGTTTGGGATTTTGCTCTTGATCGCATTCTGTGGCTGGATCGTCCATATATTCTTCTGGCAGCTTCCTTTAAAAGGACAGCCCTGTGAGCAGGAGGTTGCTGAGCAAAGTTCCAGTTTCGTAGTGAGGTCATGAATACCAAATAGACTTGTAGCTTTCCACTGAACATGATGTTTTATATATTTATGATTACATGTATTGGATAGCTGCTGTTTCCACGGCTTATAAATATATAAGAATGCATTTTCATTCATGCTCATGAACAACTGAAATATAGACAAACAACATCTCTTGTTACAAAGATTCTCAGAGTTATCATATTGCTATCTATATTCATTTACAGTTCTCCCTGAAAAAGCCTTATAACAAGTACATATTAATGCAAATATCCAAATATGGGGACATTTCCAGAACACAAAACACATCTAACATTTCTTCTTTCACTATGAATTATTTAAGTAAAGTATTTTTGTTGTTGAATGTATTCCCTATTAATATAGGATTTTATTCTGTAATGTATAATTCTCATTTACAAGTTAACTTTAACAAAGTTTCTTCTCCCTCAATACAATAGTAATTTAATATTTTGCTAATGCAGCACTTCAAGTTTTCATATGTTATGTTCTACAGCATTTGAAAGCCTTAAGTGAGTATTTCCAATCTCTTGCTGGGAACTTTGCATTGAACAGCCTAGGTCAGTACAGTACAGAATCTGGTGTTTTTATCATTTGATTCCAAATATCTCCTAAATGGTATACATGCTCTTAGAGTGCTTTTAAAAAGTATATTGTCTCACATGCATGGTGGCATATACAGGAGATGAGCATGGTGTCACTGTGATGCAAAGTAGTGTCAATGCAAAATGCAATTAATCTTTCAATTTCCAACACTGTATACACACATCCCAGTCTATTGCATACCATGTATCAAATCCTGCACATCTATGTTTTGCTGATACCTGTAAAAGCTACTGTATGCCTGTTTGATATTAGGTTAAATGTCATGTAATCAAGTTCACACTTTGTTTTTTGTTTTTATCTTAAAGTCTATAAATAAAGTCAGCAAACGCCTTATTTGTTTTCTACATTATGTGGAGTCCAGGTTTTAGCTCATGGTACAGTATGATTATAAAATGTTTACAAACTACTGAATAAATGTTTCACAACAATGGCAAACATTGAACCCACATGGACCCCTATACTGGGAAGTTATTTGTGTCTAGACTTATGTGCACAAGATTACACCATCTATGGTCTCCAGAACTTGTATTGATGTAGACTAAGGCTAAGGCCCCGCTCCCTCCATCAGCGCTCCCGCACTGCAGACAGGCGGGGCGCTGACATACACAGACCGCGATATGCGGTCTGTAGGGAGCGGGAGGTGGGTGGGAGTGGGAGGGAGTGGTAGGCTTGAGCGGGAGGGGGGGCGTGGCTTGAGCGGAGGGACCCGCTACTCTCCCCCCCCCCCTCCCTCCCTCCCTTCACGGGCTCGGGCTGGAGCTGCTGATTGAAGTAATCACAAGCAACATACTCACACACTCATACACACACGCAGGCACTCATACACACACGCAGGCACTCTCTCACACACACACACGCACGCAGGCACTCATACACACACACACACAGACAGAGGCAGGCACTCCACACTCCTCCCCGCTCCCTGCTCCCCGAAGCCTCTCCTCCTCCCGAAGCCTCCCCTCCTCATTGGCTCACAGCCACACCACGTGACGCGTCGAAGCTAGGGATTACAATTCTCTTGTATCCCCTAGCGGCTGACGCGTCACAGCGTGTAGTGAGCTGTGCAGCCAGGGGGGACCGGGACCAGCTCGGGAGGATTCCCCTGCTGGTGGGGAAAGCCCGTGCAGCCGCCCGCGCCGCCGGGCGCAGCGGGTCCCAGCCCTTATGATCTACAGAGTGACATCACTCTTTACAACATAGCATCCTGCTGGCACACATAATGACATGAACGCACACCGACTCCCATAAAGACACACAGGTGCTAAGACATGCAAATACAGCTGCAACCACATGAACCTAACAGTTTGTATCCTGGGCTGCTTTGCTTCAGCATAATGTGGATTTAGTGGACAGATTTTAGGGAGGGACTGTGAGTGACCTGGCGGGTCTTGCTACATGTTGGCACCGATGACTAAGTTAGAGGAAGATTGAATGTCCTGAAAAATTATTTCAGGGATCCAGGCTGAAAGCTTAAGGCGAGGACTTGCTACGCAGAATTTTCAGAAATACTGCCAGTACCATTTGCAAACTCCCAAAGGCTGTTATAGCTCAGGAAGGCACAGTACACTTGAATTCTATGAGCTCTGTACACTACAATTTCATCTATGAAGAACTCTAATGTTGTTCCTATAAAAGGCATCACAACTTACATTGAATTTAGCTTAGAGAACTAAATGCATGGCTAAGAAATTGGTGTAGGGAGGAGGGGTTGGGTTTTGAGAACGCTGGAGTCATTCCCTCTACAGAAGAGATGGGTGGCACCTCTATGAGAAGGGATTTGGTGTTGAGTGGAATGATGATTACAAGATTGGAGGAGATTTTAGACTTAGGCCAGGACCCAGTGGCCGCTGCGGCGCGTGCTACGGCGCTTGCTACGGTGTGTGCGCCGCACACCACCACACAGCCCACTATGGGGCAGGCCCCAGTGATCGTGTATGTGTGGGCGCACAAACCGCGATGACGTGTACGTTGGCAGAGAAGACAAGAATTTTGACGTGCCGCGATCACTTGGTCAGCGCGCAGCCAATGGAAGGGCAGATATGCCAATCATGGCCCCACTCCCCGCGCATCCCAGCGCTCCCCTATAGACCGCACAATGCGGCTTTTAACTGTGCATGCACCGCCAGGCTGCAGCGGGCGCGTGCAACAGTTAAGATTGGGGCCGTAGCATAAGGCCAGGTCCCCGCTGGCTACTGCAGCATCCGCCACAGCGGGCGCTGCAGGGACAAGAGCCACCCCTCAATGGGGCCAGGCCCGCTGTGAAGTGGGGCCACCGCGCTGCGTTTTTCCAGCCTGCAAGAAAATTGTGAGGGGAACTAGTGATGGCACGCTATGCCACGCCCCCGGCGGTTCAGCCAATGAGAGCAAACCTGCTGGGTGACGTCACGGCTGCGCCTCCATCACTCCCCCATCATGCCCATCCCTGTCTTTCCCCCTGCAGCTCTCTGCAGACCGGGGAATTTGGCTGCACGTGCCACCAGCCTCGCAGTCGCACGTGCAACGCAGGCACTGGGACCGTAGCCTAAAAGGGATGGTGGAGGGGCCATTAGATTGTATTTTTTCTTGTACTCTTGCTGCCAACGGAGGACATGGACCTGGAGTATGGTGATGAGGACGCCCTTCATCATGGCTGGGGTAAGTAGAAGTTTTATTTACTTTATTAATGCTGACTGGCTAATGTTCGATTTAGAATGGGCAAATGAGCTATTATCCATATCTGGATAATAGTAATTTTGCAAATACTGTACTGTATGTGTTGTGGGGGGTTGTTGGGGGTAGAGGAGGTGGGTAGTAGGGTTGTTCTGTTTATTTTTGTTTCTTGGGGGTAGAGGGATTGGGTGAAGGGGGTAGTTGCCCCAAGGATGGATGTTTAGACCTACTGGTGGGTAGCGGGACTGGTTAACCCTTTCATTTCCATAGCAGTTCCCAGTGCTATGGTAATGAAGGGGTTAACTCCTCCCACAACCTTTCTGGCAGGCCTAACCACCCACCCTGGGGCTACTACCCCCTTCATCCACCCACTCTGCACCCAATAAACAGGCTATTGAAGTAGATCCCCATCATTGCCTTAGAGGCTAGCCGCTACTGTAATGAAGTTGTTTTAATATCAATTTTAATACTAGTGTACATGAGCAGGGGGGTCTCCGGAGCAGAAATGCGTTTCATTCCGCAGATCAAATTTGACCCGGGGAAGCCTGGGAAAATCCGTGTAATGGATTGAGATAGGTTTGCCCATCTCTAGCTCTGACTAGACTCTTGGTGGGTAACTGGCAGTGGCTTCCCTTGTGGCTCCCAACCACTGCCGACCTCAGCACCCTGCTCTCCTTCTCTCCCCAGACTAGGGGTAGAGGGACGTTGCTGCTGCAGATCATAGCTTCTCACTGCTCACTCAGCTGCTTTATAACAGTGTGCTGACAAATAACTGGCCTGCTTCTCTCCAATACTAATCTCTAGTAAGAAGAGGAGCGGGACAGAATTCCTCAGTGTACCGGCAGTGATCCTCTGACCAGATGAAAAGGGAGAAGCTACTTCACAAGGCTGCAATGTTCCTGCTGCCTGTGCCTCGGAAAGAGAGGGGCATTATGTGTCTCTTTTGAGGGCTCAAGGGCTGCACATGTGGCCCCTGACTGATGTCTATCTGCTAAGATGGAGGCCCAAGTCTTACTCCCCGTTATGACCGGTGCTATCTCACTCGCTCAGCACATGGCCAAAGGTCAGACAAATGGAACACAACACAGGGATTTGAATAACGCAAGCGTATTTATAAAACAACCCTTACATATATATGAAACTCAAATGGGAGGATCATTCAATAACAGGTACAATACATTTCATATGTCACTGTGCGAGTGTGTACCAATGTCTCTCCCCAATTCCACCCGACCCTGTACTTTAAGGGGCCCATGTGTAGGTGCTGGAACACTGTTGGAGCTCTTATGGATAATGTATTACTGTAGCAGGTGTGCGTCTTACCAAAGAGTTCAGTACCCTTTTTGTCAGTGATTAGGATCATCTCCGTAGCTACTCACGCCTCCCTTTATCTGGTAGGCTGCTGCTCTGCGCTGACTCCACTAGTGGACCGATTTGTGATCTTGTCACCCGGGCTCTGTTCCGAGTTGTCCCGCTCAGGAACTGGTTCCCAGATCCCCATTAATCACCACTGAGATCCTTCGTGGTTGCAGCAGCTCTGCCCCCTCATGCTCCACCAAAGACTCTTAAAGACTCGCTCTTGTAGTCCCTCCTCTCAAGAGTCCTATGTCATTAACTTGGGGCCATGTCCATCAAAGAGTCACATCCTGGGAAGACCACAGAGGAGCCAGCCAGGGGGCAGTGTGTATCTCAGCTGTATACACTTCCAAGGGAGTTACACAAATAAGTGAAGGGATAAGTGAATTGATACATTTCACAATAACGTATATATAATCTATTGCAACTATGTAAGAAATGTGATATAGTAAATCTAACAGAAACATGTATATACTGAAAAAAACATTATTATATTTAAAAATATCTAAAGTGATACAGTAGTTTATCTTATACGTAATAATGTGAAAACAATTGGTTATCAATTTATTAAACAGTGATACATTTTGTATTAGTATTTATACAGTCTACTAGATGTCATTGCTTCTTTTAGAGGTAGTAGCTGATCTTAACTGTTATGGTTTTTTATTGTGCATTTTCTTCACTTTTTGATTGGAGGCCAAACCTCTGAGGAGTAGGCAAGTAACATTGCTTATTCTAAGACCTTTCCTGATGTACTGGGCATGACCCACGAAACGCATAGGAGGAACGATGAGGCACTGCTCAATACACGCACTCTACTTTGTATTGCTCTGTGTGATTTTGGGAACTGGAATACTGAGAGTAAGGCCGAGCTCATACTTGCGGAGTTGCTGCGTGCGCGCGTGCACAACAAGCGTACTCTCATTGCTTGCTATGTGAGTAATCCAAGTGCATGCGTGCCTGCAGGCGAAGTAGCACGTTGACGCGGCAGCGTTTTGAGGATACAATAAATGTTGTGTTGTCAGATGGCTGCCGCATCACGTGAGCAGTTCAGCCAATCACGACGAACCATCTCTGTGACGTCATAACCACGCCTCCACCACGTCCCTATCACCTGAAACACTATGAGCACAGATCGCTTGTGCTATAGCCGCGCTGCACAGTAAGAGCTCGCACACTCGCAAGCAAGTGGAGTGTATGAGCTCGGCCTAACACACAGTTTCCCCTCTCTGTCTTACATCCGGTATCGTTCTTTATGCCGTCCTCTCGGTTACTACAGGTTTTGCCGGCTTTCTGAGGAGCATTGTAACGTCTCAATAGACGGTGAGGCAGAAACAGCTTGGGCATTGGGCATTCTGCCGTGCACTGCAACTTCACTATCTCCACTCCAGAGAATACCAGTCTCCCTCTATTTGCTACCATCTGTTGTATGAGGCGGACCAAAGCAGAGGATCGGTGACTGATGAAGGGTGAAAATCATCAAGAAGCGCAAATCATGTGGAAAACAAAAGAAGACAACAAACTTATGGTGCAGTATTGTGTGAATTCTGTGTGGTAAATGGCGTAGTTAGATGTTCAGAATACTCACAAACGTGAGAGGTAAGTAGGCATATAAAGGTTTCTTTAACCCATGGGATGAAGCCAGGTGTTAGGATAGGAACCGCACTGATGATCAGGTACACTGTAGCGATCTGGTACACTTTAACCAGGGGCCCCTTAGGAATAAAATGAACCGGACATAGTGCAGACTGTACATAGAATATTTATAAAAACAAGCAAAATCCAATCAACTCACATGGTGATGGAAAGAAACAAGCGTGTAAATCACAGTGTGGATCTCTGCAAAACCGGAAGAGTGGTGTCTCAGGTGTTCCTCTGTTCTGGTATGCGTGTCACGGATGCGTCTCACCGAGGACCGGAAGTGACGTCATCCGCTTCCAGAGGCTCCGGTTTCGTCTTAGGGCATCACTCTACGCGTTTCACCTTGTGGGTTTCTTCAGGAGTGATATTCCATAATGTGTGAGCAACTTATATACTCTAACCTCTACTCTCATAGGTGGGGAGTAAATTGGATAATAGAGCACATTTAATTGAGATTGAGATGGCCAAGTGTTGCAGGTATAGACATTTAATATATCTAGGTAGATGCAGGTGTTGCAGGTAAAAACATTTAATATATCTAGGTAGAACCTAATTAAAAGCATGTTTATACAAAAAATAAAAAAATGGCATTAAATAGCCATTGGTGTAATAGCCTAAGCTATAATCAAAGTTAAATCTGTTGCATCTGACATATGCACAGACCCAAAAAAACCTAAAGATTAAGTACATTTATTACTATCACTAAAATGAATAAAATATATTGACGCAAATCTAGTAGAAAGAACAAAATCTAGTAGAAAGAACGAAAAAACATAATTAATGAACAAGACAGAAACCATAATAATATTGATGTTATATATGTTATAAAAATGGTTTGAGATCAAATTCCAAATTTAAACCTGAAGGTGCTAGTGTGTTTAACTCAAACATCCAAAATGATTCTCTTTTGAGAAGGGCTACATTCCTATTGCCACCTCTCCAATTGGGCATGACTTGCTCAATGGCTTTGAATGTTAACCCTTTAGGGTCTGAGTTATGCATCAATAAAAAGTGATTAGAAACACTGTGTGTTGTTATTTTCCTTTTTATGTTACTAATGTGTTCTAATATTCTAGTTCTAAGGGGGCGGATCGTTTTGCCGATATATTGTAACCCACATGTGCATTCAATAAGATAGATGACAAAATTTGATCTGCAATTCAGATGTTGTTGAATGTTATATTTTTTATGTGTCACATGTGATTGAAAGCTATTAATATCCTTAGAACTGAACTTACATGCAGTGCACATTCTACAGGTATAAAATCCCTTAGGGGGATCTAGCCAGACAGAGCGAGTATGTACAGGACCCTTTCTAAGGGCACTGGGGGCTACAATGCTTTTAATATTGGGAGCTTTTCTATACACCATTTTAACTCTTTCAGGTAAGTGTTGGCCTAAAATGGGGTCATTTTTTAAAACAGACCAATGGGAATTCAGAATGTTATTAATCTTATGTGCATCCCTATTGTACTGCGTGATGAATGGTACATGTATCACATCACTTGGTACATTTTTGGCTACGGGGATAAGCATGGTTTCCCTTGGTGTATTAGTTGCCTTAACCCAAGCTTTTCTGACCACATCATCCTTATATTTTCTCTCAGCAAACTTCTTGGTCAGTACCATAGATTGTTCTTTAAATATTGTATTATCAGAACAATTTCTTTTAATTCTACGGTATTGTCCGTAGGGTATATTTGCAATCCACTTATTTAAATGGCAGCTGGATTGCAAAATATAGTTATTTGCATCAACCTCTTTAAAGAAGTTTTTTGTTTTGATGCTATTTCCCTCCAGATAGATGGTAAGATCCAAGAAATTTATACTGGAAGAGCTTATGGAAGATGTGAATTTAAGATTCAATTCATTATTATTGAGGTACAGGAGGAATAGATCCAGGTCCTCTGATGTACCAGCCCCGGGACTGTGAACCAGAGGGAAGACCCCCCCCCCCACCACCGGGACTGTGAACCAGAGGGAAGACCACCCCCCTAAATGAAGGGGAAGGAAGGCGCTGGATGAAGAAGAGGGGCACAGCAGATTAACCTCTATATTGTCTGCAGTGTCAGCAGATGCACAGGGGGGTGAGGCAGGGGAGGGAACCCCTGGCACAGACAGTGTGATGGACCCGCCCACCGACATCATTGCCCCGCCCACCCGACCCGTTTTGGCCACGCTCCCCCCGCACTAAAAAAACGTTTACTGCAGACCGCAGATCGCTGTGCAGTGATTTGCACGCGCCGCCGGCAAGCAAGGCGGCCGTGCGGGCGCGTGCAGCGGGGCCTTAGCCTTAGAAGTAAGGGTGAGACGTCAGCACCCTTGGAGAAAAATAAAAACAGATCCTGGTATCAGGGAAGATATTTACCTACTCCTCAGAGATTTGGCCTCCAGCCAAAAAGTTAAGAATACACACACACTGAAAAAGATGAGATCAGCTACTACCATAAAGCTCAAGCTGAAGAGAGCTGCAAGAGACGAGCGATTCCAATTATAGTGATTTATGCGATTTTTAAAGAATATATTTTATTTAGGATACGTGTATAACTGTGGAAACAATAGTACCCTGGCATTAATTAACAAAGGCCAACTGCTGAAGCATGCCTAGATTCCAGGATAAAGCTGGATTACAAGCACACACTCTTAACCCCTTCACAGATAACTATGCTGTGTTCTGTAGGAAAGTCACCAGCAAAGAGGTTAAGATAATGAAACAAACACACACATTATCTTTATATAAGACAATGAAACAAAGAAATACAAAAGGCTGACGCGTTTAAGGCGTGGTTAAAGGTTGCATCAAAGGCTCCTACAGTTAGATACAGTATACAGTATTTGAATTTTACTAACCCATTGAATTCATTTCCCATTATAAATCTTATAAGGTTTAGATTAGGGTATTAAATTGTATGCGGTTTAACTAAAATCAAAATAAGATCATCCATACACCATAACCTCTACCTGATATTGAAATTAACGAGTACAATTGTAAATAACGTAGTTAAATCAATTGTAACAAATATATCTATTTGATTTAAACTGTATTCCAATTCATATCCACATTTTCCCACTCTCATTACAGCTAGTGAACCAGAGTACCAGTGTTATCCGAGTAATTGTCTATAACAGCAATACTGTAAAAGAGCGTATCCAGAACTTTTATTCCTGACCATACTAATCCCTCTATATCTGTATATCTTTAAAGGTGGGTCCCGTCAGAGCAGCCTGAGAGCACCATTCTGTATATTTGAAATGATTGAATAAAAGCTGCTTTGTGTTCCTAGGGGGAGAGTCAATAAAATATTTCCACATTTGAAAAAACTATATTGCCTATGTCTCTTCCTTTCCTTTTGTTGATTTCGTTCCAATACATATTGAATAAGAAAAATAGCTTCTCTTTTTAAAACACCTAGGGTTGCAGCTAATGAGACTATGCTTACTCATTTAGATTTGTGTATTACTGCCTGAGTTGTTTCTTGCAATGCCAACAATAGCCCACTTCAGGGTTAAGTTGCCTTCCAACCTCAGTTGTATCTTACATGTAGCCCTGGCTGGTTTTGGGCTACCAGTCTGCTCTCCTCCTGTCAGTAAGCCCTAGTAAAAGCTGGCCTGCCAGGTGTAATCATGGGTTTTCCCCACTCCTATGCAGCTTCAGTGAGTCACAGAGGAGGCGGTGCAACCAGGCCTTGTGTCCAATCAGGGACTCAGGCTTGCTTCCTGCTTTCTCTACTTAAGGGGCTGCACTTCCTAAAGTTAATCAGTTTGCCTCTACCTTTGAGAGAGGCCAGTCTACCCAAACCAGTTGGCAGGGCTCTGGCAATCTGCGGGCCCTCCCTTAGGGGAGCGGCGGGAGACTATTCCTCTTACTCCACCAGGGAGTAAGAGAAGAGCTAGGACTGCTTCTGGTGCCCTAGGCTGGGAGTGCAGATTCAGGGACATCCTGAGGGTGAAGGCCCTTAGCTCTACTGATGGTTGCTGTGTATGCTGTGTGAAGCCTGCAGTGTATAATAAAATGTTCCTGTTTCACTATACCTTCCGCCTGAGACTGCAATCTATCAGGGGAAGGGAAGAGAACTCTCCTGCAGGGATTGCTCCCCTCATTCCAGGGACCTGCAAGAGATGGAGGCGCTGTCACCATGAGTACCCCAGAAGCCTGCTCTGACATCCCCTACCATCATGTGGGAAACTCAGATCTACTGTGAGCCAGCAGGTATGCACCACCACCCTCTATGTAGCAGCAACATCTCCCAGAGGGGAGGGGGGGGGGGGGGGAATGGGTTACATACAAAAAATAATAAACCCCTTTCCAGACATTGTGTTTGTCTGTGCACCCCTAGAGACAATGTAAGAAATCAACATCAGAACCAGACATCTTCAGGCACTTGTCCTTGAGAGAGATGACAAAATCTAATCTAACCTCAGAGACAAATAAGCCCTGTGTACCAGTCAATATACCATTTCCTGATACATAGCCAGGGTTGCCACCACTCCAGGTTTGACCTGGAGACTTCGGGTTTCGGTTACGTATCTCCGGGCTACGGGTTTAGTTTTAACATCTCCAGGTGAAACAGATTTGATATATTTTAATTTTTATTCGCAAAAACACTTCGACTATACTCCAGGGGTGCACAAACAGAGGGGCGGGCGGGAGAAGAGGACGGAGGGCTGCAAGATTGGTGCAGGGGCCACAGAGGAGTTGGACGGTGAGAGCGAAGCAGGACAACAAAGGAGCACGGCCATGGAGGAGCACGCCCCAGCAGTGTCTGCTGCTGCTACAGCGCACTCCCTGGCCCTGCTCCTCCTCTGCCGCCCTGCTTCAAGTTTGCTCCCACCGTGCAACTCCTCCGCCACCCTGTGGGTCTCTGGCGGGCCTCTGTCACTGCTCTTCTCCACTCCCGTGGCACTCCACCTCCACCGAAGCCAGTTATGCATTGTTCAGGGGGTGAGAGGAGGAGTTGAGGGGTGTGTAACGCTTGCGCTGCCCACGAGCAAGACAGGACCCCTGTACTGAGGTGGGGAAGTATAGAACCATGCACCCACAGCAGCGGAAGCGTGCCTGGCAAGCGGGTTGTTAATGTAGCGAGTTTGGGTTGGAGAGCGCGTGTTAGTCTTGATACTTGCCACGGTCTTGGGATGGAGAGGTCAGAATTGTCAAAGTCCGTTAAGCCGTGGTCGGGTTGGAGAGGTATGCAGAGTCGATGTCCAGAAGGGTTCAGAAGTCAAGCCGGGTCGGTACACGTAGAATCCAAACTGCAATAGAGACAAGACAGGAGCAAGGCACAACAAACGCAGGCGCTCAAGGCTACAACCAGTTATGCTCAGAAATGAGTGGGAGCAGAGTATAAGTAGGAGACAGGAACTAAATGCAAGGAAGGCGGAGCGGAGGCGCGGCCTCTGCGGAGGCTAGGATAGGCTGCAGGAGACAAGTGGGCATTAGGTATACTTGCCACGCAGCTGGGGAGCAGTAAACGGCGTCACATGAGCGAGCCGTGTGCGAGAGAAGTGCGGCGCATCCGAGGGGGCAGAGCTTAGCTCTGTGGCAGCCTAGAAGAGCTGCACGTGTGCTCTGGAGGCAAAGCGGGGGTGCGTGCACGCGCTGGTGCCAGAGCGGAGATCTGCAAAGGACATGTTCCCCGATTCCTTACAGTACCCCCCCTTGAGGATCGGCCTCAGGACGATTCCCATAAGGCTTGTGCGGGAACCTGGCGTGGGCTTTTGCAAAAGTCCCCGGCATCTATTTTTCACAGACGCCCAGCCTATAGCACTCTATGGCAGAGGAATAAAAAGTCTATCACAGGTCTGGGAGTAGTCCAATCAGAATCCAGAAGATGTATTTAAATCCCACATATATTCAAGGTCATGCTCAATTGACCACTGTTGTAAATAGCAGAATATGAGTGATATACAGTGTCATAGTATAGTCATAGGGTCTTAGGGAGCAGTCCTTACCCTAGAGTGGAAGAAAAACAGGACCTGCAAGAGACCCAACATTAGACCTGGCTCAGGGACTGCGTGTCTCCAGTCACCGCCTCCTGAGCGCACCAAAATGTTCACAAGGTAAGTATAAAGAATCATCAATCTTGCCCAAGTCTCTGGACCTCTGAAAGCCAGATAGAGTATAAATACCATTCATTCCTTTGTATAACATCACGCTGACACGCAAGCCCCCCCCCCCCTCTCTATCCCCAATCTGCCGGACTTATCACATTGCCTCCCTCCTCTCCCCTCCTCCCTGCTGGCGGCTGGGGTTTAAACCTGGGGGAGGAGCTGGCGATGTGTGATGGGAGGGAGGCTATAAGTAGGAGGTGCGCTAGGTGGCGGGGTTCTTTACACGCAGTCCACTGGAGGGTGAAGATCCCTGCCCCACCCTCACTGTGTTTGTCTCTCATTGTTATGGGTGACATTAATATGTATTTCATTATATGATTTATCACAGCAGTAGGCGGGTGGTGATCCTGCCAGGCTCAGAGAGACAAAGAGGTATAAGGATACATAATATAATGGCGCCCTCATTGGGGGTGGTTGGAATAATTATGCTACCCTGGCTGCGGGGTTAAGCCCGGGAGAGGAACTGGTGACGTGTGATGGAAGGGAAGCCATATGTAGGCGGTGCTCTGGGCGGTAGCCCTCTTTCCACGCAGTCCGCCGGAGGATGAAGATTCCCATCTGCCCTCCCTATATTTGTCTTTCATTGTTATGATGTTCTCTTTAAAAAAAAAAAGGGGGGGGGGGGAGAATGTATTTTGTTATAGGATTTGTCACAGTAGTAGCCAGGTGGTGGGTCTGCCAGGCTCGGAGAGACCAAGAGATATAAGGATACCTGATATAATGGCGCCCTCATTGGCGCTCATTGGCATAATTATGCTACGCCTGGTATGGGTACCAGCAGGAGTCACGAGCCACAGCTATGCCACAGCGATACCACAGGGCTGCCTGGCCGGTGTTAAAGAAGAGTTGGTAAAGCTCTGGTTAAAATATAAATATTGCAACATTGCATAGAAAATTATATGTGAATAAACAGGTAAGTATTTCTCTCACATGAAGTAAGTGAAAAACAGGTTTAATCGGAAAAACTCTTCAGATCCACGGAGAATCTATATATGTATATACTTTTCTCAGCAGGAAAGATATAGGGAGAGATGAAGAGAAACACAATAGTGCAATAGGGTAGTAACTAAAAGTGCATTGGAATAATGAATAATACTCACAAACAGAAAGTTGTCAGAGGTTTTAGATTGAGTTAATGAAACCTCTACGGGGAGCTGCACAGATAGACCTTGATCAGAGGTTAATGTATCTCAGGGGATTTTAAACTAGGAAGGATGGGGAGGGACAAGCAAGAGGCAATGGACTAGAGAGAATAGATAGGAATAGGGAAATAGCAAGAGGTCACAGAGGTAGAGTGGGGGGAAGTGGGTGTTTGGCAAGCAGGGAGACACCCATATTAAATATGGATACTGTAATACTAGCAAACTTGTAAATACTAAATCCAATTAGAGTAGAAAGGCAGGAGCAGATAAGATAACAATAGCACAGTCTGGGAAAAACCCGTAAATGCTTGCTAATGCAAGTAGCCTGGCAGATAAAATGGGGGAGCTTGAATTAATAGCTACAAGAGAGCTGTATGATATCATAGGCATTACTGAAACATGGTGGGATGAAACTAATGACTGGGCACTTCATTTAGAGGTTATTTCCTTTTTTGGAAGGATCAAGCAAATAGACGAGGAGGTGGAGTAAGTTTATATGTTAAACCAGATCTAAAACCTATTATAAGGGAAGATGTTTATGAAGGGAATGATTCAAATGTAGAGACCTTGTGGGTAGAAATTAGCAGTGGAGGTAAACGTATAAAGAAAATGTTTGTAGGGATATGCTATAAACCACCAAATATCCATGAGATTGAGGAAGCCAAAATACTTTTGCAAATAAAGAAGTCATCAAAACGAGGTCATGTTTGCATAATGGGTGATTTTAATTATCCAGACATAGACTGGAGCAAGGAGATTAGCATTACAACAAAAGGAAACAGGTTTTTTGGGGTGCTTAAGGACAATTATATGACCCAAATTATTGAGAAACCAACCAGGAGAGGGGCAGTACTGGATTTGGCAATATCAAACAATGTAGAAGTAATAACAAATATTCAAGTTCGGGAACATTTGGGACACAGCGACCATAACATGGTCTCATTTGAAATAAATTATTAAAAAAACATATTATATGGGTTCAACAAAGACTTTACATTTTAGAAATACATTGGGATTACATTTTTGCAGGGAAAAATGTGGAAGATAAATGGGCAGTCTTTAAAACATTGTTAGAAAAGCACACTTATCAGTGTATACCTTTGGGTAATAAATATAAAAGAAACAAGTCTAGACAAATGTAGCTAAATCAACAGGTAGGGAGGAAATGGAAAGGAAGAAGCAGGCTTTCAGATTCTTAAAGTCAGAAGGGACGTTGATTTCATATCAGAATTATAAGGAATATAATAAAAGTTTGAAAAGGGCAATCAAATTAGCAAAAATGGAAAATTATAAAAGGATTGCAATGGATTGCATTAGACTGCAATAGAAATTAAATTAAGATCAACCCTAAAAAGTTATTTATGAACTTTAATAACAAAAAGATTAGAAAAGAAAATATAGGACACTTTCAGTGTGAGATGGGCAGACAGATTATTGGAGATAAGGAAAAAGCAAAGGTATTAAACATTTTCTGCCTCTGTATTTACCAGGGAAGAATCCATTGCAATAATAGTGCCACATGAGGAAGCCACACCTTCTATATTAACAAACAATTGGTTAACTTAGGAAGAAGTTCATAGCTGGCTTGATAAAATTAAAGTAAATAAGGCACCTGGCCCGATGGCATACACCCAAGAGTTCTTAAGGAGCTAAGTTCAGCCAAACTATTACATTTAATATTCAAGGACACCATTTCCACAGGCTCAGTATTACAAGATTGGCATAAAGCAGGCATGGTGCATACATTTAAAAAAGGAGCTAGATCACAACCGGGGAATTACAGACCCGTAAGCCTAACATCAATAGTGGGGAAGCTACTTGAAGGTTTAATACAGGATAATATTTAGGAATACCTAATGGATAACAAAATTATTAGTAATAATCAGCATGGTTTTATGAAGGATAGGTCATGCCAAACTAACTGCATTAGTTTACTTGGGGAGGTACCAGTAAGTAGGAGTTTAATTGAGTTAGATTTTGCAAAGGCTTTTGATACGGTACCACATAAGAGGTTAGTGTACAAAATAAAGGAAATTGAACTGGGTAAAAATATTTTCCCTGGATTAAAAACTGGTTGAGGGATAGACAACAGAGAGTTGTCAGAAATGGATCCTTGAAACAATTGGTCCACTGCTATAAAGAGGGCAAAAGGGGTGTGCCAGAGCCTGTCTCAAAAGAGGAAGGGGCTGTGACTTTGTAAATGGTTGCTATAGAAACAAAAATGCTTGTTACATTAGAATACATTAAACATTTCTTTAAAAGTTTGTTTTTTCCAAAAGTATTTTCTCATAGTACAGAACAGATTAAAAAAAACAACAACAAAAAACACGTAGGATATTGCTTGAACTGCAGCTTTAAGTTACGGTGGGTCAAAAAAAGGTTCCACTTTATTTTTTAGAAAGGAGAGGTATACAGGGATATACCTAATAAGTAGATATGGGAAGGACGTTGATCCAGGGAGAAATCTGATTGACATTATTTGGAGTCAGGAAGGAATTACATGTTCCCCTTATGAGACATCATTAGATGATGTTTAACTGGGGTTTTTTGTTTGCCTTCCTCCGGATCAAAATACTGTAATTACATATGTAGCCCCCTGTAAACAGCCTGGGCTACTAAATCTTCATACTACTGTGGTAAGCCCTGTTAAGGCAGGCCCCAGTAGTAATCATGGGTTTTCCCCCTTGCAAAGCCTTGCCTGCTTGATTAATACAAGCCTGTCCCTGCTGCAAACCAGTGCAGAGGGGAGGTCTTGTTGATGTCATAGGGGCGGGGCTGACCAAACTTAGTTGCAGTTCCTGTGTGCTCTGGGTGAGTTGAGTTCTGAGAGTCAGTCTGTCTACTCCCGGAGTAGAGAGAGGAGAAAGTCTGGAGTGCAGTTGTTTTGGAGGGCAGAGGAGAGAGTTATGCATTGGAGGCTGCGAGTGTTGGAGTGTCTGCCGGGACCGACAGGCCAAGAGAGAGAGAGTGTAGCTAGGTTCCTGAGGAGTAGGGCCTAGTGTGTAGAGGTGAATCCATGCCTCTCATCCTGCTTAGGGGGTGAGGGAAGAGCTAGCCCCACCCGTGGCGCCCTTGGTTGCGGGTGGAGGCAGGGAGAATTATACCCTTCAGACCATCCTGTGGAGAATGATCTGGCGGGAGAGGAGGAGGAGTGTACCTGTATTGCTGTGCTGCTACTACGTGCCTGCTATAGAGAGTACAATAAAGACTCTGTTACTTTCATCTACTGTGCCGTGTGATTCTGGAGTATTCACCCCGGGACCAAGGGGGTTCTTCTATAAGGGTCTCTTCCCACATCCCTGGGAATTATAGGAGATGGAGGCGCTGCACCACTAAGACCATATGGAGGCCACTACCTCAGAAGCCGGATCCTGTCTCCCCCATAACATCGTGGGAAGCTCAGGCCCTCCTGTTCCAAACAGGTATGGACCACCCAACACCATGTAACTGCCCCTCATGCACCCTAGATACATTAGTTGAGTCTAGGGGGGGGGGGGGGATAAGGGTTACACATATATAGGATAAAGTATCTAAATTTAGCATAGTTTGAACTTGATGGACATGTGTCTATTTTTAATCTCATCTACTATGTAACTATATTACATTATAGAGATGGGGATTTGGCTATTAATGACAATAGAATGGCAAAAAGTATCAAATAGAAATGTTATTCTTCATTTTAAAATCATAACCAACCAGTTTCGGCATGTCTGGGCGCCACCATCATACCCTGAAGTCTATGTGTTACAGGCCCTTCAGGCACGGAAGGAGTTAAACCCCCGGTCCCATGTATTTTCTATTTTATACAAATTGGATTTATTGCGCCTTGAAGTCCTGATCACTTGATTGTGGAATACTTCCGCTGTGTTTCTTTTTTGTGTACATATTCAAGTTTCATTTGTGGGTCCTCTTAAATAGTGATTATTTAGAAAACTGCCCCGATTGCTGCAACTTTAGAATTCCTGCTTCATTTGCTCTTCGAATATCTACAAACCCCTAACCAGCCTTTAATGCAAGTAGATATAATATTTTCCACTATATTTGCTATTGTGCTTTTTCAGATCATTATGCACATTTTATATGTTATATGATCAATAGTAGCAGCAGTGTTATATGACTGAGAGCTTTCTCTTTAAAGTAATTCCAGTATTGTGAAGTGGGACTCACAAATAGGAAAAAACTCTGGCGCATAAATCCAATTATCTTCCTCTGAAGCCTGCATACAGGTGAAACGCGTAGGGTGAAAATCCTGAACCACTGAGCTCAAATCCTAATCAGATACACATCCTCTGTCTTGGCACCAAACTTTGAATCCTCCCGAGTTGGAGGAAGAGTAACCCAGGATGGATGGAGGCTGACTGGGACACAAGGAACAGCGGTTCTCGCTGCACCGCATTACAGCATTACTGGAGTGAAGAACCCAGAGGAGGAACGTCCTCTATACATATGCACCTCTTGTCACCATGGATTAAGTATATATGGACATACACTGGCGACACACTTTATTCGAGCTTGGCTAGTCCCACGAATTCGGGTATACCCGGGTGTATTGAGGTTTGTGACTGTTTTCTGCCCGAGTGCATTGAGTTATTTTCCAAGCAGGGATTGAAGCATTTTATTCCCGCTGGCTGCAATACTGCACAGTATATATATATATACTGCATTACAATTCATGAATTTATGCCATCTGGTAGACACGCGAAGCATTGCAGCCTATTAAATCCTAATCATTATCATTTAACAGATCAGCCGCCCATCAGCCAGGCATGAACCCAGGCTGGGAAGGCAAATGCAACGGGGCTTGTCAGAGGTGAGGAGTGGCGCATTCCAGGTATCTGCCAGGTACATACCGGGTATTTGCTCGAATAAAGTGTGTCGGTGCAGTATGGGTATCTCAATTACTATTCTAGATATTTTTATTGTTGATTGTGCATTTTTTAATAAATGTGTATTTCATACTTTATATACTTGTTTTGAATGCTTCATCCTTAGGCACCTCGGCACAGTATTCTCTGCATTCGTTAGAGATAACTGGGTTAATGCGCCAGAGTTTTTTCCTATTTACCAATTTGTTTATAGGGGAATTGAGATCCCCCATTACTCCGGCTGCAGAACACCAATATTCTTCAAGGACCCGCAAATCTTTTTTGTTTGAGGTAACCTTTACACAGATTATAATTTAACCCTCACTTTTTATTATTGTTAGTTATTTCACTTTAGCGCCCCTTATTTTTTCACTGAAGTGGGACTGGGGCTTTTAGAAACTGCTTTGGGATACCACCCATATACAATTCTGGGAAATCATTTACTGATGACCCACTTCTTTCATCGCTAATATATGTATGTAATGTTTTGAAGGTGTATAAGGTTTCAACATGTGTTCACAATGTGATACAAATAGCCCGACTTATAACAAAATGTTCTTCAGCCATCAAGTCTCAGAGAAGGACAAATAGACTATCCAATGATCAGACTGCAGTAAACACGTGGTAAATAACGTAACCTTGTTGCTGACATTATATGTGTTGGGATTTGTACATTTGCAATGGACTGACCGATAAAGTAGAATCATTCTGGTAGCTGAACCAGGGAATAATATATCCTAAAAGAGCTGTATTGCATAAAATACAAACTAAAGAGTATACCATCCAAAATACACTATAATACTTCAGTTTGTAAAAAAAAGACTCAGCTAGAAACACTGCGTTCTAATTTAATAAGATCTTACCGGCACTTAATGCATTTCATTTCCCTTGTGTTTTTATGATTGCTCGGCAAAGGTATTGTAATTTTGTGAAAGGGAAATTTGAAAACTCCAGTTAGAAGATGTTATTATTCATTTATTTGAGCTTTGAAGACAGTTTACATCCCACTGAGACACATTACTAAATATAAAATGCACACATAACAGCAATCCAATTTTGCACACAAAAATGCATTGTGGGAGAATCTTAGGGAGAAGAGTTGTTGGATGAAGAAAAGGTGACTGCTACTATGATTTGAAAAATAAATTAGGTCATGATTGAAACTTGAACTCTTTCAGCCCCTTTGCTAATATTTTATCTATTGAATACATCTTATACATGGAGCTTTCAGAAGGGGGTCTTTCTAAGTATCTAAGACTGTTGTCACAGTTAAACTAAGGTCCATATACTACTTCCCCCAAAGAGGCAGCTTCGGGCGTTTCTTCACAACGAATAATTGGGAAAATATCTGAAGACCTCTTTTGGGCATTCTATATAGGAAGAAGAGGGATAAGAAGCAGCCCCCAAGGAAACTTAGGGAGTGTATATTGACTTTGCAATATAGAAAACCGGAGCTAAAACCGTGGAGTAACTGAAAGTTAAATGCAAACAATATTATAACCACACATTATTTAAAGCTGCAGTTCAAGCTGCCATTTTAAAAATTGTTTTTGTTTTTCATTCAATATGTGCATCAATACAATCTGCACACTGACAAGTGATTAGTTAAGTTGCCAATCGATCCCGATTGGCAAAGATTCGGCTCAGGTGTGCTTTAAATCACTGTGAATGTGTTCACGAGTGATATTTTTATTTGCTGTATGCTATATGGTGGAGGTTTTTGTCACTTTTTTACCCACCATAACTTAAAGCTGCAGTTCCAGCAATATCTTACATGTGTGTTTTTTTTTTATAAATAAATCTGTTCTGTACTATGAGAAAATACTTTTGAAAAAAAAAAACTTTTAAAGACATTTTTAATGTATTCTTATGTAACAAGCATTTTTGTACCCAAGATGCAAAGTTCTGTGTGGAAGATCATATGACCATGCAGGCACTAGATATAATTGGTCCACTGCCATAGAGAGGGCAAAAGGGCTGTGCCAGAGTCTGTCTCAGAAGAGGAAGGGGCTATGACTTTGTAAATGGTTGCTATAGAAACAAAAATGCTTGTTACATTAGAATACATTAAAAATGTCTTTAAAAGTTGTTTTTTTCAAAAGTATTTTCTCATAGTACAGAACAGATTTATTTATAAAAAAAAACACACATGTAAGATATTGCTTGAACTGCAGCTTTAAGTTATGGTGGGTAAAAAAGTGACAAAAACCTCCACCATATAGCATATAGCAAATAAAAATATCACTCGTGAACACATTCACGTCTCAGACTGGTCAGCAACCCTGCTTTTCACTATTATCTGTTAGCATACAGTGCTTCCACTGCAGCCGGGGTTTCTGGGAAATTACATGTTACAGTTTCATGAGTTAAATCACTTTTCATATTTTCAATGTACTATGAAAGGATATTGTCTATATTCATTGCCTACTTAAAATTCTTTAATTACTAGATTCTCTGGTCTTTTTTAATTTTATATGCAGAAGTTATTTTATTTACTTTAAGGGTGGTTAAAGATTAAAATCAATGACATTAATAAACTGTGCAATATATATTTTTTACAGATTTTGCTAAGTAGGATTGTCTTGTTAAGGTAACAAAAATATTCTAGTATAGCCAGCCATTATAACGAGAGTAGCTGTATTACACACACTATCCAAAACAATATCTCCATTCATTGACTCGGAAATCATTATGTTGTATAAGGTATAAACCACGCTATGTGATCAATTATTCAATGAATTATTAGAAAAACAATGGTCACTTGTTATAGCTCGAAGGATTTTGTTGTACATTGTAAGTGAAGAAGTGAATATTCTGTTGTACATTGTAAGTGAAGAAGTGAATATTCTGTTGTATATTGTAAGTGAAGAAGTGAATATTCTGTTGTATATTGTAAGTGAAGAAGTGAATATTCTGTTGTACATTGTAAGTGAAGAAGTGAATATTCTGTTGTATATTGTAAGTGAAGAAGTGAATATTCTGTTGTACATTGTAAGTGAAGAAGTGAATATTCTGTTGTATATTGTAAGTGAAGAAGTGAATATTCTGTTGTACATTGTAAGTGAAGAAGTGAACATTCTGTTGTACATTATAAGTGAAGAAGTGAATATTCTGTTGTACATTGTAAGTGAAGAAGTGAATATTCTGTTGTACATTATAAGTGAAGAAGTGAATATTTTGTTGTACATTGTAATGAGAAGTGAATATTCTGTTTTACATTGTAATGAAGAAGTGAATATTCTGTTGTATATTGTAAGTGAAGAAGTGAATATTCTGTTGTACATTGTAAGTGAAGCAGTGAATATTCTGTTGTACATTGTAAGTGAAGAAGTGAATATTCTGTTGTACATTGTAAGTGAAGCAGTGAATATTCTGTTGTACATTGTAAGTGAAGAAGTGAATATTCTGTTGTATATTGTAAGTGAAGAAGTGAATATTCTGTTGTACATTGTAAGTGAAGAAGTGAATATTCTGTTGTACATTATAAGTGAAGAAGTGAATATTTTGTTGTACATTGTAATGAGAAGTGAATATTCTGTTGTACATTGTAATGAAGAAGTGAATATTCTGTTGTATATTGTAAGTGAAGAAGTGAATATTCTGTTGTACATTGTAAGTGAAGAAGTGAATATTCTGTTGTATATTGTAAGTGAAGAAGTGAATATTCTGTTGTACATTGTAAGTGAAGAAGTGAACATTCTGTTGTACATTATAAGTGAAGCAGTGAATATTCTGTTGTACATTGTAAGTGAAGAAGTGAATATTCTGTTGTACATTATAAGTGAAGAAGTGAATATTTTGTTGTACATTGTAATGAGAAGTGAATATTCTGTTGTACATTGTAATGAAGAAGTGAATATTCTGTTGTATATTGTAAGTGAAGAAGTGAATATTCTGTTGTACATTGTAAGTGAAGCAGTGAATATTCTGTTGTACATTGTAAGTGAAGAAGTGAATATTCTGTTGTACATTGTAAGTGAAGCAGTGAATATTCTGTTGTACATTGTAAGTGAAGAAGTGAATATTCTGTTGTACATTGTAAGTGAAGCAGTGAATATTCTGTTGTACATTGTAAGTGAAGAAGTGAATATTCTGTTGTACATTGTAAGTGAAGCAGTGAATATTCTGTTGTACATTGTAAGTATGGTACACTGAGATGGGTATTTTACAGCTAATTGAGTTCTAGAACAACTTTTAGAATCGGAGCCTTTAAAATTTGACACCACCTTGCAGAATGAGCAGAAAAATTGGCAGGAAGCCAATGCGCTGCTCCACAAAGTAGAAAAGTGATAGAGGGTGAATGAAGGATTTAATGCAAAAATAGGAGCGCAAAATCACACTAACATGTTTCGCGCACCAGCGCTTTGTCAAAGTAAGGATTCTCCGGATTCATCATTCAAGGACACTACAAATGGATGTACACTTGTTTGTGAGTAAGGCTGCGCTTATAGTGCCGGCGACAAAATAAATGTATTGCCGCAGCGCGTGCGCTTATAGTAGAAGCGATGCAATGGCGTGACGGAGCAACGGCTTTTTCGCGATCGCTGGAAGTCAAGTCAATTTGATTTTTCCAGTGACGTCACTGTCGCCGTCGCGTCGCTGGCACTATAAGCGCAGCCTAATACTCATTTTATGACTTTTAGGCTGTCATGATTAGAGGTAAACATTTGCGTTGGGATGTATATGGCTCATGCATACTCTATATAGAGTTAGAACCTAGGTCAGCGCTATGCTCTACAGACCCACAAGGAGATCTCTATATTATTATGGACACTTGTTTCAGGGCGTATTCCACATATGATATATGATATCTACATTGCAAAGAAAGTGAACAACTATCAACTCATTTTGTCTTTCCCTTCACTGTGTGTCCCATACCCTCTAGAGCACCAGTTCTCCCTATCCAGGGAAACTGTTCCTTGCAGAATGAGAATGTTTTTCAATCAACCGAATAATACTGCTGAGTGCCGAGTAAGTTATTCCCCACATTTGCCAATGACATTGTTACCTAAAATCAATGGGTGTTATTTTCCCTGAGTTTAACTCCAATCCATCAAGCTAGTTATATGCAAAAACAACAGCCATAGTATATCTCAGAGAAAAAGGAGAAAGAGAGAGACTAATCTTAGTTAGAGTCCAAAGTATTATATACTGTATATCACACGAAACACACCTTTACACATTCAAAATGTAGCTAAAACCTGTCGCTTTTTCCTCCGCAATATTACAAAGATACGCCCTTTCCTCTGTCGCTCTACTGCTAAAACTCTGACTCAGGCCCTCATTCTGTCCCGTCTCGATTACTGTAACCTTCTGCTGTCCGGCCTTCCAGCCTCTCACCTGTCACCCCTGCAATCTATCCTAAATGCTGCTGCCAGAATCACTTTACTCTTTCAGAAATCTGTCTGAGTGTCTCCCCTGCTGAAATTCTCTCCTGGCTTCCTATCAAATCCCGTATCAGACACTCAATTCTCCACCTCACCTTTAAGACTTTACATCCTTCTTCCCTCCTTACATCTCAGCCCTAATTTCTTGCTATTCACCATCCTGACTCTTGCGTTCTGCTCAAGGATGACTTCTCTCTTCCCCTTTTGTGTCCAAATCCCGCTCTCACATAAAACCTCTCACACTCACTGCCCCACACCTCTGGAATGCCCTTCCCCTCAATATCCGAATTGCACCCTCTCTAGCCACCTTTAAGACATCTTAAAACCCACCTCCTTAACTAAGCATATGAGTAGCTCCATGGCTGATACTATACACTTCATATCATGGCCTTGCAGATGCATTTACCAGATCACCATCCTACTGTTTCTGTACATTCTTCCTACTTAAATCCAATTAGATTGTAAGCTCCTCAGGGCAGGGACTCCTTTTTCCTAAATGTTACTTTTGTCTGAAGCGCTTCTTGCCATTATGTGTTATTTGTATTAATTGTTATTTATATTATTATGTCACGGGTATTACTGCTGTGAAGCGCTATGTACATTAATGGCGCTATATAAAAAAAAATATACATACATATGTGGAGAGAGACCGGTGCACAAAAAGAATTGTCACCTGTAATAACAATATGGTAATTGGAAGTGGAAGTTGGGCCTGAGTGTGTGTGCAGCAGAGCGCCTCCTTCCCAGGATTTACAGCATGTAGTACTTGGGACTCTAGTATAATAGGGCTCTCCCCTCTCCTCTCTCTTGGCCGGGAAAGATGAACCAAACGTTATTTAAGGAGTAGCACAGGGTTAACGTTAGGTTATCTGCTTAAGGCCTCGGCCATGTTAAGTGCTTGCTGGCGGAAGCGCGCTGAGGCGCGCTCCCGCTCAGCACTGAGCCCCTACAGTCGCAATTAGAGCGGCTTTAGTAGGGGCTCACCTGCGCTTGCGGAAGCGCAGGTCTTAGGGGAATTTAAAATTCCCCCGCTTGCCGACGAGACAGGCCGGTCACGTGAGCGGTTCGCCCAATGAGGGCAAACCAGCTCCGTGACGTCACTGGCCAGCCCCCGGCCCGCCCCCGGCCCGCCCCCTGAAGGCCCGCTGATGGCGCGTGCGGTAAGCAACCGCAAGGCCAGGGAAAGCACCCGCTTTCCCTGAGCCTCAGCGCGCCTCAGCACGCCAGCAGGGAGCATGGACTCAGCCTTAGTGTATAGGGGGTTATGATTAACTTAGGGTTAGGTGAAATAGCCTAACAGAGCTTAGTGTGTCTGGCCCTTAGGGTGCAATATATCTCTCCAGAATATTATCTTCAGGTGGAGGACTGTGTTCTCCTTAGAGTTAATGCCACACGCCTTTATTTACCCCCCCCTACACTGCCACAGGGGATTTTCACCGGCATGGAAGGGGTTATTGCAAAGCTCCTCCTAAACCAGGCATTCTATTTTTCTACCTGACCTTAATATTGTAAAGGTCACTTATTCTTCAGGGCACAGTATTAAAATTAAGCTCCGCATGCTTTGAATCGGTGAACCCATATCACTCAACTGCTTTGCGACCACCTCATGTAATCCCTTCCACGTGTTGCATGTTGGCACTGAAAGGGTTTGCAACGCATAGCCTGATCCATGCAGAAGGTGAGCACTGACCTAGTCTAGTGTATTATCTCATTTACAACTCCGAACCATACTTTTCTCTTCATGATACATCGGCGCAAACTGCAAACTAATACGGAGCATCAAGATATTGTACATCTTGTCCTTCCAACCTTAATAGAAAGCCTTTTAATCCCCCCCCCCCCGCTCCCTTTTCCTACTTACTATGTAAAGCGCCCTCTGTCTGCATGGCACCATGCCATCCCTGTCTATGAGAAGAGGAGATGCTTCCCACCTAACGTTAGTAGCCTGACACCCTTTGATCTTTCTCTCTTCTGCATCTCATGTCTTCCTTTCTTTTTAAACTCCTCTACCAAGGTCCCCTTTACTTTTTTTTTTTTTTTTTTGGTTAGCAGGGAAATGTGTCACTTTAAAGCTATACCCTTATTTCTATGTCACAGTCTTTCTCCCCCTTTGTTCTGATCTGCAGCATCTGTTGGCATTTAAAAAAAAAAAAAAAAACCCCTATGTGACTTGAGAATACTTCAAAAGCACACAGGGTCTCTGACAGGTGGATGCCAGACCCGTACATCAAAGCGGGAAACGGCAACATGCAAAGTGAAGCCCTCGAGGAGAAGTAAAAGTGCTGCTTTGTAACGATCAGCCTCTGCTTGGGCTGCCGAGACTCCCTGCAAGGGAGGCAGAGTTCCTGGGCTCAGAGTGCCTAGTGAGCACTTGTACAAGCTCATGTGGAACAACTTTGCTATGCTGTTGACTTTCCCTGAATCATCATAACTTCCTGAATGACCTTGAATCTCTTACGAAGGAATAGTGTAAAACACATTGATTCAAAACGAAATGGTGGTGGAGGTACAACAGTGCAAAAGGGATACAGTGCAATATCATCTGTTTAGTTGAATGACCCCCAGAGTGTCGGTGCAAATGCATGAATGCTGTTGTAATAGGACCATATCTGTTGCATCAGCCCTGTTGTAATTCATGTGTAGTTGCGCTGTAACATTATTTGCAAGGGTGGTAGAGTTCAGCTGAAAGATGCCAACTGGGTTTTGATATAGTTGAGCATGAGATAAAGTTTGCAAAATGCAGCCCAGGGCTTTGCAACATTCCAGGATCTAGGCCAGGAGGTGGATACAGCTAGGCCAGGAGGTGGATACAGCTAGGCCAGGAGGTGGATACAGCTAGGCCAGGAGGTGGATACAGCTAGGCCAGGAGGTGGATACAACTAGGCCAGGAGGTGGATACAGCTAGGCCAGGAGGTGGATACAGCTAGGCCAGGAGGTGGATACAGCTAGGCCAGGAGGTGGATACAGCTAGGCCAGGAGGTGGATACAACTAGGACAGGAGGTGGATACAGCTAGGCCAGGAGGTGGATACAGCTAGGCCAGGCGGTGGATACAGCTAGGCCAGGAGGTGGATACAGCTAGGCCAGGAGGTGGATACAGCTCAGGAAAACATCCCTAACACACAGCTGGTTTGCTAGGGTTATAAATGCCACGTGGGACAAAACAGCAGTGAGCACTGACTGGGAAGGAGAGAGGGTAACCACCCCTATATGCTCAAAGTGTAATGAGAAGAAATCCAGTGTTTGTGTAGAAGTAGTAATCTCTGGGTTGATATATACAAACCATCATTTATTTTTATTTATTTATTTATCAAATGTTTACAGGGAATATTTAATTGATAGTTACCTCTCATTTTCAAGTATGTCCTGGGCACAGAGTTATGATGACAACACACATGGTTACAAACATGGACACAAACACACACAACTCCAGCAAGCTCAGAACCCAAACCAACCATATGTGTGTGTGTGTGTGTGTGTCTGTGTGTGTAGCGCACTTTCCCACACCCCCTGGGAGATATGACAGTAACGGTGTATGTGGTGCATTACCTGCAGCTCACAGGAGGCCCGGGCCTCCGCCGCTGGGAGCCTGGGGTGCGCCCCATCCGCCGGGCGACAGCGCCTCCACCTGTATGGGATCCCACACAGGATATAATACACACAAAAGTAAGAGTAACAGTTTTACTGCATGCATAAGAATAACAAGGATAACCAGTCCACACCACTAGGCCACGCACGGCCGTACCCTCACACTGTCCTCCAATACAATGTCCACCCTGGATGGGATATCCCCCAAAAGTACTGTGGGGCCCTTGGGCACCCAGCCACCCCGGTGTCTACAAGCAGCAACCCACCCAAATGTGTGAGACATCGCTGCCCACTACAACTGAAGGTGTTACTGTTGGTGCACTTGTAGTAGCTGCCAAGGTGCTCATACACCCGGGTATGGCTGGAAGATAATACGAATCCCCTGATCCCAGCGATGTTGGCGCAGCCTCTGCCTCCACATGGGGTGGTATCCTGCGAGGAGGGTTCCACCATGAAGAAAGTCTCTGATAGATATAGTGGTCTGGTCCCAGACCACCGGATCACCAGTTTGCCGCACGTCCTGGCTGTGTTCCTCTCTCTGGTACTACAGGGGCTGTGTCCCTAACTGATGGGCCAGACCCTGCAGCAACCACAAACTGAGGGGAGTAGGGACCTAGCTGGGGCCTAAAGGGATCTCTGGCCTAGTGTAGGGGTCGCAGATGCCCTGCACCTACACACCCTACCCCTTCCTCAACCCAACTCCGACTGGCATGCTCTGCACGTGAAATGTATCCATCCCTGGATGCAGGGGATGCTGCGGCCCTATTGGCTAATTTCGCACCATGTGACTGCAGCCCCTTAGGCTGCTGGGAACTGTAATTCCCCTGCGGGAGCTCCTAGGCAATGGCCGCCGCTCTCTGTGCATGTACGACTGCACTGCGCATGCGCAACCATACAGTATCTGTCATGGCCGTGCCCTGCTATGGGAGCCGCCGCGGACCGTCGCCGACCCGCTCGCCATTCTGACTGCCCGCACTGCCTCAGCAACCTCCCCCACTGTAGCAGAGGTAAGCGGGACCCAGGGGGAACACCCTGCTATACTCTCCCCCTGGTGAAAAACCCAAAGTCCCCGCTTGGGCACTGTGTAAAACAGAATACTATAACCACACAAGGCATTACAATTTATCACATGAATTGGCTTTACATCAAGTTATACATTTCGGTGAACATAACTATGACATACTTGATCTTACTACGAGACCACTGCTGAGCCTCATAATATGGTGCCCCAATTGAATCGTAGGTTACACGGTTCGGAGGGTACCTACTGCACCGACACACTTTATTCGAGCAAATACCCAGTATGTACCTGGCAGATACCTGGAATGCGCCACTCCTCACCTCTGACAAGCCCCGTTGCCTTTGCCTTCCCAGCCTGGGTTCATGCCTGGCTGATGGGCGGCTGATCTGTTAAATGATAATGATTAGGATTTAATAGGCTGCAATGCTTCGCGTGTCTACCAGATGGCATAAATTCATGTACAGCAGCGGCAGCTCTTATTCGAGCAAAAGCCGCTGGCTGTATGTGGCTGGGAAGCGGGTAGCCGCGGCGCGTGGCGGCGCACTGTGACGTCACAGTCACATGCGCGCCCGGCTTCCCCGTCTTCCCCGGCTTCCCCAGGCTTCCCCGACACCCCTGGAGATGACATTAAGGTAAGCGGGGGTTCGGGGAAGCAGAGTGGCAGAGCAGAAGGGGTACAGGGGTCCGGAAGCGTGTGTAAATTGCGCGCGATGGAGGAGGGGGGGTGAGTGGGGGAACGCGGCGGCGCGCGTGCATTACTGGCGGCAGCTGGGGCAGATCCCGGCATGCCGCCGGTATTTAGTGCAATAAGATATGTCGCTACTGTATTGTAATGCAGTATATATATATATATACTGTGCAGTATTGCAGCCAGCGGGAATAAAATGCTTCAATCCCTGCTTGGAAAATAACTCAATGCACTCGGGCAGAAAACAGTCACAAACCTCAATACACCCGGGTATACCCGAATTCGTGGGACTAGCCAAGCTCGAATAAAGTGTGTCGCCAGTGTAGCACATTGGCTTCGGCGAAGCCCTTCTTCAACTCCCTCTGGGGAGTAATGTCCATAGTCTTGAGGCTCAACCTCTCCCATTGGGGGTACAAATGTCTCTGCAATGTCTCTTTGTGGTACGAAGCATGGACTTCTTGGGTCCAGAGGGGGGCTCATTAGAGCCACCGGAGTAGGAGTTTGTTGGCTAGGCCCATTACCCGTCGCTCCTTCAGGAGGTGCCCTTTGTTTTCTGTATACCCTTTGAGAGGGTCCCTCCATAGGATCCTTTACGGTTTAGTTGACTGTTTCTTCAACTTCTTCCGCACCTTCCTGCTCACCATCCAGTGGTGTAGCCTCTATTTCTGGCTCATCATTCCCCACTTGTGGGATAGGTAGGAGATGATTCCAGTGCCAGACCTTTACCTGGCCATCCGTGTCTTTTATACGGTAGACTGGGATGCCTGGCATCTGCGACTCAACCTCGAACACTCCATCTCGCCAACGATCGGCCAATTTGTGTTTCCCGGGAATTCCGAGATTACGGAGGAGAACGGCGTCTCTAGGACGAATTTCCCGATGTCTGACCTCGTGGTCATAGCATCTTTTGTTGTTAGTATTCAGCTGAGAGGAATACTTTTCAGCCGGTTGCAGGCTTTCTTGGAGACGGTGTACATATCGGAAGTGCGCTATATTGTGTACCCTCATCGGTCAATACTCTCAGGCACACGTCTACCGGCAGCCGGGCTTCTCGACCGAACGTGAGGAAGTATGGAGAGAATCCTGTGGAATGGTGGCAGGTACAGTTGTAAGCATGGACCAATGCTTCCACATGCTTGCTCCACTCACTTTTCTGAGTGCCTTTCAGGGTACCGATCATATCGAGGAGGGTCTCTCCAGCAGAGCGTCTCCCTCTGAGTGGCAAGGGGTAATTTGGGACTTGGTGATGTTGAGAAGCATTAGTAGTTCTCTGATGAGTTTACTCTCAAAGTCCCAGCCTTGATCTGAATGTAGGCGGTTTGGTAGATCATAGTGCACAAAGTATCTTTCACACAGAATCTTCGCCACCGTGATGGCCTTCTGGTCTTTGGTGGGGAAGTCTTGGGCATAGTGGGTGTAATGATCGGTAATAACTAACATGTCGCAGATGCCTCGAGCGTCTGGTTCTATACACAGGAAATCCATGCATACCAGGTCCATGGGACCCGAACTCCTCAGATGAGCCATTGGTGAGGCTCTGGTGGGTTGAGTTTTGCATTGGATGGACCTGGAGCATCAGCTGCAGTGTCGCTCCACTGATTCTCGCATCCGTGGCCAAAAGAATCAGTCTCGTACCAGCCCAAAAGTTTTCTCTATGCTGAGATGGCCATGGTCATCATGCAGTGATCTCAGGACCATATGTTGCAGATTTCTGGGCAGGACCAGTTGCCTTCTATCCGGATGGTTATGGTACTTCCCCACCCAATAGAGTAGACTATTATCGATCTCAAATTTGTCCACTTCTCGCATGAGTATCGCGACCATGTTGCTGGGGGCACGTTTCAGAATTTCAGGCTTGTTTTGCTGGACGGCCTTGCGAATGATGCCAGCCCCTGGGTCCCGTATTTGATATTGTACCATATCCTTCCATGCAATGATCTTGTCTGGGGTGATGTTCATTCCCTCTGGGTCTCAGTAGGCGGCAGGAATGGCCTTGGATTGGCATCCCAAGGAATCTGTGACCTTCAATTTTGAGAAAGCCACTTTATCTTCCATGATAGCCGCCGTTGAGCACATAGCTTGCATCCCTGGTCCAGGGATCTCCTCGCAGAGGTCATCGTCTGGAGTGGTATCCAGTCCCGGTCTTCTAGATAGAGCATCAGCTCCAATGTTCAGGGGCCCCAGTTTGTATTTCAGAGTGAAACGGTAGTTTGATAGAGCCACAGCCATCGGTGGCAGGTGGCATCCAGTTTGGCGGACGTTAGGATGTACGTTAACGGATTGTTATCCATCCGCACTTCAAAGGCGACACCATACAGGTAATCATAGAATTTGTCCATGATTGCCCACTTGAGAACGAGAAATTCCAACTTATGGACAGAATTATTCTGCTCGCTGGGGGTCAATCTGTGGCTGACGTAGGCCACAGGTCGGAGGCCAGCCGGGTATTTCTGGTGCAAGACTGCACCTAGGTCGTTGAGGCTCGCATTTACATGAATAATGTAGGGCTGCTTGGGGTCGGCGTATGCAAGGACGGGTGCCGCCGTCAAGCTCTTCTTCAGACCGTTGAAGGCAGTTTCACAGGCAGCCGTCCACTTGTCGCCAAATGGTGTTCGTGCGGAGGTGGCTTTCCCGCCTGGTATCCTCAGGGATATTTTGAGGAGGTTGTTAAGGGTCTTTGTTTGGCTGGAATACCACTCCACAAAGCGGCGATAGTAGCAGCAGCAGCCTAGGATTGAGCGCAGTTCCATGATGTTCTCTGGTCTGGGCCAGTTCACCATGGCTTCTATTTTGGCAGGATCGGTGGCTATTCCATCCGCGGATAGTATGTGTCCTACATAGGTCACGGACGTTTGACAAAATCGGCATTTGTCTAAGGACAGCTTCAGGCCTTCCTGGCCAAGCCGATCCAGCACCTTAGCAGACATTCCTCATGCTCCTCCAGGGTCTTGCCGAAGATGATGATAACGTCCAGGTAGACCAAGTATTCCCGTGGATTAATGTCACCGATGTTTTTCTCCATTAGACGCTGAAACTTTGCTGGAGCACCACAAATGCCTTGGGGCATACGAGTGAACTGGTAGAAGCCCTGAGGGCATACAAATGCCATTGTCACGGGAGACCAGGCCCAATACACATTTATATTTAAGGGATCAGTCACAAGGCAAAACAGGCAGTAAATTAAATTGTGGTTTATTCGGACAAGACCTCGGAAACACACAGAAATACAAGAAAGAGAGAATATACACACTTACGGGGGTCTGGGGAAGAGATCTACCCTTTCCTAGTTGCAAGGCGCCTGTTCAGCAAAGGCTTACCTTGATAGGACCTTGGGCTCCTGGACCGAAATCCAGCCTGCTGGCTAGGCCTCCCCATGCTTCCAGGTGTGAATAGCTCTTTCACAGAAGCATCAGAAGTGAGAGGCCCGCCAGCAGATGCTTGTCTTCAGACCTCCAACAGGAAAAATAGAGAGAGATGCTTTGACTGCACGCTCTTATATAGGCTGAAATCCTATCTAAATCATTGAGGGGTGTAATAGCCAATTAAAGCAGGGATTGAAATTACGCATTCACTGATAGGAGGGATAAATTCAAAACTGGCCAATAGAAACCTTGCTTATCAGTTCTGACATCCAGAGCCGTTTTTTTCCCTGGCTCCGCTGTGTCTACCAACAGACATCCTAATCTGAACATCCTGCTCACCAAATGGTTTCCCCCTCTCTGAACTATGGAATCTATGCAAACTAGCTAGCATCTTCCATATGCCTGGGCTTTCTGTATAGAACCTTATACAGTAGTAAACATTAAAACACAATATAAAGTACACTTCCTTACAGAATATACTCTGGGGAACCTTATACTTATAAGGGAAATAAATTGGGGAGATTTGGGCTTGGAAACCCTTTCTGAGCTGGGGCATTGAAATGCTAATTCACATGCTAATTCACACTGCCTTTTGTCACCAACCTGGGTTTAAATCACAGGATAAACATAATACATTGCAGTTTTAAAACACAGAGAACCAACATTTGGACACAAGAGCTGACACTCTCAGCCCATACTATATGGTTTCAGGGGCAGCCAGCCGGGCTCCCCCTTTATTAAGGAAGGCCGACACAGCCTATCGTCACAGCCGTCTTCTCCTGGGCCGCTAGAAATAGTTGTGGGTTGAAGTTCTTAAATGTTCTAGTGAGTAGAACTTTAGGGCTTGACTTGGGCAGTTTGATTTTCCTAAGGCTGAGATTATACTCAGTGTGATGGCGCTTGCGCGACAGGCACAAATTGCATAACCCTATGAGGTCGCCCCTAGTGCGTGCACGCACGATTGAGCGTGACCACGTTTTGAAAAGACAAAAAAAATTGTCTTTTCAAGCGGGTTTGCGTGACGTCCGCATCACGTGAGCGGTTCAGCCAATGAGGGCGAACCAGCTTTGTGACACATCTCCCCATCGCCTCCCCAATCGTCTGCAGCTCAGTTCACGCATCGCTCGAGCAACAGGCGTGCAGGAGTCTATGCGGTCGTTTGCACGCGCTCAAGTAAGTAGTATAATCTTAGCCTTACGCAACATGGTCACTGAAAATGTCATGTAGGATACCAGAGGATTGGATTCTGTTGGGACAAGAGGATAGACTCCAATCTATCAAGGAATGGTGTCCAGATTTTAGGTTTGTCCGAGTGGGTTGGGAAATTAGTTGACTTAAATTCAGTGTCTTGAATTGTTTCCAGATTTTGTTGTTTTTAGGGTTAAGCCAATTGAGGTTGAAATCCCCAGGAACTAACAGCTCGCTCTGCCCATTCAGAGTGGAAATGGTGCCAAGAAAATGAGTGATATTAGTCAGGGATTGTAGTGTGGCTTTAAGGGGGCGGTAGATGACAGCAATAAGAATCGGCTTGGAGAAGGGGAGACAAATTTTACCAACTAGGATTTCAAAAGAGAATGTGTTTAGGGCTTAACAGCGTAAATTGTAAGAAATCTTCAATTTAAATTACACCTCTCCTCCTCTTTGACCTATCTTTCCTAAGAATGGAGTATCCCTGACTGGAGATAGATATATCAAGGGTTTTAGGAATTTGCCATGTTTCGGTGAGAATTATGGCTTTGGGTTTATACGTAAGGCACCATGCCTTTAGTTCATTCAGTTTGGGCAAGATAGTCCTTTTTGGAATTTAAAAGGGGCATAATCAGGGGGTATTGGGGCAGAGATGAAGAGGGAGGGCCTGGGTTGAGTTCAATATCCCCTGCAAAAGAAAGTAACAGTAAAAAAAGAAATCTGAGTAAAAATTTGAGGCACCGCCCAGAGATTTCACAGGTAAACCCGTAGCTCGGAGATACGTGACCAAAACACGTAGTCTCCGGGTAAAACCCAGAGTGGTGGCAACCCTGGTTGCACCTAAAAGTGCAAACCCACCCAAAACTTAACTTCAAGATAAACACATTATATGAAGCAATTACAAATACTAACTTCATTTTCGCCGCCCAAAATACAATAAATATAAAAATGTGCTAATTTATGAACAAGACAGAAGGGGGCCTATTCATTGAATTGTAAAAAATAAATTTAGCGCGAAATAGGTTGATAAGGGAAGACTATTAGCAAGGGATACAAATTTAGAGTTGTCATCATATTTAGAAGATTTAGAATAAGAATTATATGTGTAAAAACATCTCTACCAAAAACAACTACATTTGCATACCGTTTTTAAGACAGCAAATAAAAATATCACTTGTGAGCACATTCACATGTCTAAGGCTGAGTTCAGGGTGGATGCTACGGCCGCGAGCTTCCGTGCGCGCCTCCACCGCGTGCTCCTGCAGCTCAGCGATCTGTGACTTAGCTGTAGGAGTTGGGTCACGGCGTTTGGGGGCGTGGCGGGGGCATGTCGAACGTGTTTTACTGAGCTGGTTCGCTGAACCAGCTCACGTGACGCGATTATAGCCCGAAATATCATTTTGGGTTGTAACGGCAAAATGTAGCAGCGTCAACGCTTTACTTTGCCGCCAGTGGAGTTTTCAGTTTGAAAACTCCCACCGAAAAACCCGAAATTGTGACAGACATGTCGCGTAGCATCCACCCTGAACTCAGCCTAAGGCCTCGGGCATGGTCAGCGCTTATGCGCTGACCCGTGCTGAGGCGCCCTGCTGCTCGGCACTGAGCCCCTGCAGCCGCAATGAGAGCGGCTTTAGCAGGGGCTCGCGCACGCTTGCGGAAGCGTGTGTCTCACACAGTTTTGAAATTTGGCGCTCGCCGGAGCGCAGGGCCGGTCACGTGAGCGGTTCGCCCAATGAGGGCGAACCAGCTCCGTGACGTCACTGGCCCGCCCCTGTTCCGCCCCCGTCCCACCCCCTGACGGCGCGCTGTGTAAGGCCAGGGAAAGCACCGCTTTCCCTGAGCCTCAGCGCGCCTTGGCACTGTTTGGGGCACTATGTCCCAGGCCTAAGACAGGTCAACCCTGCTTTTCATCATCATCTCTTAGGCTGCGAACCTGCTGCGGCCTCCTTCCGGCAGGGCTGACTACGTACTGTGACTACGTACGTAGCCTGCTGGAGCTACAACCTCCTTGTGCTTTTCAGCGCTGACGCGTCACGTGGTACGCGAGTCAGCCAATGGGGAGGAGGGGAGGGAAGGAGCTACGGATGGGAGGCGGCTTTGGAGGGGAGCAGGGAAGGAGTTCCGGGGAAAAATGTGTGAGTGTATATGTATGTGTTGTGTGTATGTGTTGTGTGTATGTGTTGTGTGTGGGGGGGGGTGGTGGGGGGGGTGGATGGCACCACAGCACTAGGATCTGGCAAAGTTTTACCACGCCCCCCCCTCCCACTCCCCCCCCCCCCCCGCTCCGGCTCCCGGCTCCCTACAGACCGCATATCGCGGTCTGTGCCTGTCAGCGCGCCGCCTGTCTGCAGTGCAGTAGCGGGGCCTTAGCCTTAGCATACAATCCTAACAGTGTTGCTAAGGATTCTGGGAAATGACATGCAAATGAGCACTGTTTCACCTTTTGCTTCAAATCTATTTTGTCATGGTTTTTAAGAAAAAAAAGGGAGAATTGTGAGATATGATACCAAATTGAACTGATTACAGTAATATGTTAACAGGGTTAAAAGTAGGTGTATATAAAATAGTTAATTATGAAAATATATATTTTTCATAGTTTAAGCTGAAAATGTACTTGCGCCATGTAGGGGATTTAAACCACCTTTCCGCTAAAGGGGAGGGTACCAGAGGGTCCCCAGAGCTGAAAATCTCATTTTTCAGCTCCAAATAACCCCTTCTTTACAAAAACAAAAAATAGTAAGGGCCAATCTCCTACCACAAGAGTAGCAGCATCTGTAGCATTCATACAGTATGTGTAGCAGTCATTTACCACTTACAGTACTGTATGTCTATATCTCCTGTATAGAGTGCCATCTGCTGGCCAGTCTGAACATTTAAAGACACGTCAATCTCTTGTATTTGCAGTCCCACACAGTATTTATTGCTTACCAATAAAAAATGTACTTTCACTCTAACAATAAAGTTCCATCAACCTAATACAAGTCAACAGAAGATGAACAGATTTTCTCAATTTTCCTACCAAATCTCCTTGAACTTGAGGGTTTCGTGGAGCACATCTGTGGTCTCCTGATTCCTGGGGATGCCCCCAGGTTCCCGAAATATTTGCACTTAGTTTTAAAAAATCTCGAGCGGTGGACTGCAAGATATTCTATGGCTCCCCAAAAGGGCAAGACCAAAAAAAGGGACAAAACACCCGATTATCGCTGACATGTGACATTCGTGGGACAACCGCAAATGTACATATGCTAAGTCTTTCCCTCTGTGACCTATGACCCCAATTTTGAAAAATCCGGCCATTCCCCTAGGTCTGACCAAGGGATATAAGAATTGGTGGGAAGCAGGACTATAAGAGATATCACTCATGGGGAAAAAGATTCTGTAACGGTGGTATCTCACCCCGAACAAGATACAAACGATGTATCTGACCTGCTCTCCTCGCTGCTGGAGGGGAAGCCTCCAAATAGCCTCCATGGTCATGGTAGAGCTTTCCAGATTTTGGAATCACATTTTACACATGCATGCTCAGTTGACGAGGGTACAAACATTTGGATTGTATTACTTGGCAGGCCTGTCCCAAATGTGGACAGATGCACCCAAAAACTGATCTCACGATCTCATATCTTTATAGCAGTCGTATAGCATGTAATCGCCCATAATTGGAAATATCCTAATGCTCCTACTCTAATATAGCACAACACGTAGGGTGACCACCCATCCCCCTTTTGCCGGGACAGTCCCGGTTTTTCGGTTGCTGTCCCGGTTTCCTGTGTGTCCCGGAAATGTCCCCTGTTTTTCCCCGTGTGTCCCCGTTTTTTTTAATGTCCACGGCGGTGCGCGAGTAATTAGCTGCGGTGTGCAAGTGAGCGGCGGCCCGGAGGAGATTGCAGCAGCCCGGCGGTGAGTATTTTTTTTTAATGCCAGGGGTTGGGCTTCTCCTGTAGAAACATGCTGGACCTTGCTTATTGGAGGATGCGGTCAGGTAGCCACGAATGCAGAGATGCAGAGCACTCCAGAAGAACAGGATTCCACGGGACAGCAGAGGTATGGTAAAAAAGATCCTTTATTTGAACATCATGGTGCAGACAGGAATGGGTGCAAAAAACCTCCTTCTCTAACGCGTTTCACGCCTGTGTGGCGCTTCGTCAGAGAGTACAGGTAGGTGTGCCATATTCCCCATCTTATAGAGATGCCAATTTGCTAAATCTGCAAACAGCCGTGGTGATCGAAACCGGAAGTGACGCGGCCGTCTTACTGCACCGGAAATGACGTTGCGCAATGCGCGAGTCAGTTGATGTTTACATGCTGTCTCAATGGTAATAAATGTATCATCTCACCAATGGAGATAAGTAGTGGGGAAACCATTTATCCAAGTTACAATGTATACTCATGATCGAGTAACCGGAAGTGATGCAGCCGTGTTGCTAAACCGGAAAAGACGTGTCGCATCTATGCGCGAGACAGTCTTTGTTTACAAGCTGTCTGGGTAGTCATGACACCACACACGTCATCTCAGCCCTAAGGTGATACAGGGAAGGGAGAGAATTAATACATGAGGGGGAATGTGGCACATATATCTTACTAGACAGTCGTTTAACCTAAGTGAAGCAAGATATATTTAAAAACAAATTGATATATACAATAACATATCAGAGGACATGACGACATATCAGTTCATAACAATAAAAGCTATGTGTGTGGTGAAACAATTATAAGAGCAAGAACAAGGACACACAATATACTAATCAGAATAAAGAAACATGCATACAGAACAAACAGAACTATGGATACCATTCTTTGGAGAGGATATCACTTTTAAATCTAGACCAACCAATTGAATAAAGCAATATATAATTCTTCTAGTATATATGAGTAGTTATTAGAATTATTGTAAGAAATGTTTCAACTCCCAATCAGTATTTATACCCCCGGGTGATAATGACCCGAGGGTATAAATCCAGAACATTTCTCTTTGATTGAGAATCCCTTCTCTGTTGCCTCCCCTCGTATGTTTGGGGATGTGTTCCAAAGCATTAAATGTAAATGTTTCTATGGAGCCATATGGGCAATCATGAAAATGTTTGGCTACAGGTAGATTTGGGTCATTCTTTTAAGTGTTCTGAAATTCTAATTTTTAGCGGACGAATTGTCCTTCCAATGTATATGTTACCACAAGCACAATTTAGTTTGTACACTACATAGTTTGTATTACATGTCATAAAATGATTAATTTTATATTTCTGACCTGTAGGTTTATTGATAACCTCTGACAGTGGGGTGGCATATTCCCACATTTGTGGAACTATTTAGGAAGGAAACTCGGTGATAAATGGTACCCGATGGTTTTGGGGGATGCGGCCCGGCATTGAACAAAGTCCCGCCCCCCCGGCATTTGCTACCTTGGCCAATCCCCTGCGTCCCGGCATTAAGCCCCGCCCACGGCATCATCGTTCTCCAAGGCCCGGCATGTGGGAATGGAAAAGGGTGCCTGGGGGGGGGGCAGGGTCGGTATGCCTGTGGGGGTGGGCGGGGGGCAGGACCGGTGTGCCTGGGGGTGGGGGGCAGGACCAGGGTGCCTAGGGGCGGGGGGCAGGACCAGGGTGCCTGGGGGCAGGACCAGGGTGCCTGGGGGCAGGGCCAGGGTGCCTGGGGGCGGGACTTCCGCTTCCAGCACCAGAGCACACGTGGTGTGTGTCTCTGCCCGCTCCTGGCTCCTTTGTGCGGTGTCTCCCCCCTCTGCCCGCCCGGGTTGATAGGAGGTGGGTTTTTCTTCCTTTGCCTCCACCTTTTCCTCCTGTCCCGGCGCTCCGGTCCCCTTGGCGCGGGGGCGGGCAGTGGTGGCAGCGCAGTGTCCCCCCATTCTGCCCAGGGATCCCGTGGCTGCCCGCCGGGGGAGGGGGGTGGGTGGCAGTTTGTACCTTTGCGTCCCGGGCCCGGCGCTCCCATCCACCCCCCCCTTGGTGTGGGAGATGAGCGCGGGCGCGGCGGTGGGTGCAGGGGGAGGCGGGGAGCCGCCTGCTCGTGGCTGCCTCTGTCTGTACTCCACTGTGTGTGTGTACCAGTGTGTGTGTGTGTTTGTGTGTGTGTGTGTGTGTGTGTGAATGTACCAGTGTGTGTGTATGTACCAGTGTGTGTGTGTGTGTGTGTACCAGTGTGTGTGTTTGTGTACCAGTGTGTGTGTTTGTGTACCAGTGTGTGTACCAGTGTGTGTATCAGTGTGTGTGTGTACCTGTGTACCAGTGTGTGTGTGTGTGTGTGTGTGTGTACCAGTGTGTGTGTGTGTGTGTACCAGTGTGTGTGTGTATCAGTGTGTGTGTATCAGTGTGTGTGTACCAGTGTGTGTACCAGTGTGTGTGTGTGTACCAGTGTGTGTGTACGTGTGTGTGTGTGTGTGTGTGTACCAGTGTGTGTGTACCAGTGTGTGTGTGTGTGTGTGTACCAGTGTGTATATGTCTCCCTCTCTCCCTGTCACTCCCTGTCTACCCCTCTCTCCCTGTCCCTGTCTCCCTCTCTGTCCCTGTCTCCCTCTCTATCTCTGTCCCTGTCTCCCTCTCTATCTCTGTCCCTGTCTCCCTCTCTATCTCTGTCCCTGTCTCCCTCTCTCTCTCTCTGTCCCTGTCTCCCTCTCTCTCTCTCTCTGTCTCCCTCTTTCTCTCTCTGTCTCCCTCTCTCTCTCTCTGTCCCCCTCTCTCTCTCTCCCTCCCCGTCCCTCTCTCTCCCTCCCCATCTCTCTCTCTCCCTCCCCATCTCTCTCTCTCCCTCCCCGTCTCTCTCTCTCCCTCCCCGTCTCTCTCTCTCCCTCCCCGTCTCTCTCTCTCTCCCTCCCCGTCTCTCTCTCTCTCCCTCCCCATCTCTCTCTCTCTCCCTCCCCATCTCTCTCCCTCCCCATCTCTCTCTCTCCCTCCCTGTCTCTCTCTCTCTCTCCCTCCCCGTCTCTCTCTCTCCCTCCCCGTCTCTCTCTCTCTCTCTCTCCCTCCCCGTCTCTCTCTCTCTCTCACCCTCCCCGTCTCTCTCCCTCCCTTCCCGTCTCTCTCCCTCCCTTCCCGTCTCTCTCCCTCCCTTCCCGTCTCTCTCCCTCCCTTCCCGTCTCTCTCCCTCCCTCCTGTCTCTCCCCCTCCCACCCAGTCTCTCTCCTGTCTCTCCCCCTCCCTCCCAGTCTCTCTCCCTCCCTCCCCGTCTCTCTCTCTCCCTCCCCGTCTCCCTCCCCGTCTCTCTCCCTCCCCGTCTCTCTCCCTCCCTCCCCGTCTCTCTCCCTCCCTCCCCGTCTCTCTCCCTCCCTCCCCATCTCTCTCCCTCCCCGTCTCTCTCCCTCCCTCCCCGTCTCTCTCCCTCCCTCCCCGTCTCTCTCCCTCCCTCCCCGCATCTCTACATCCCTCCCTCCCTCCCCATCTCTCTCCCTCCCTCCCTCCCCGTGTCTCTCCCTCCCTCCCTCCCTGTCTCTCCCTCCCTCCCCGTCTCTCTCCCTCCCTCCCCATCTCTCTCCCTCCCTCCCTCCCCGTGTCTCTCCCTCCCTCCCTCCCTGTGTCTCTCCCTCCCTCCCCGTCTCTCTCCCTCCCTCCCCGTCTCTCTCCCTCCCTCACTACCCGTCTCTCTCCCTCTCTCCCTCCCTCCCTCCCCGTCTCTCTCCCTCCCTCCCCGTCTCACTCCCCGTCTCTCTCCCTCCCCGTCTCTCTCCCTCCCTCCCCGTCTCTCTCCCTCCCTCCCTCCCCATCTCTCTCCCTCCCTCCCCATCTCTCTCCCTCCCTCCCTCCCCATCTCTCTCCCTCCCTCCCCGTCTCTCTCCCTCCCTCCCTCCCCGTCTCTCTCCCTCCCTCCCTCCCCATCTCTCTCCCTCCCCGTCTCTCTCCCTCCCTTTCTCCCTGTCTCTCTCCCTCCCCGTCTCTCTCTCCCTCCCCGTCTCTCTCTCTCCCTCCCTCCCTGTCTCTCTCCCTCCCTCCCCGTCGCTCTCCCTCCCTCCCCGTCTCTCTCCCTCCCTCCCCGTCTCTCTCCCTCCCTCCCTCCCCATCTCTCTCCCTCCCTCCCCATCTCTCTCTCTCCCTCCCTCCCCATCTCTCTCCCTCCCTCCCCATCTCTCTCCCTCCCTCCCTCCCCATCTCTCTCCCTCCCTCCCCGTCTCTCTCCCTCCCTCCCTCCCCGTCTCTCTCCCTCCCTCCCTCCCCGTCTCTCTCTCTCTCTCTCCCTCCCTGTCTCTCTCTCTCTCTCTCTCCCCCTGTCTCTCTCTCTCTCTCTCTCTCTCTCTCTCTCCCCCTGTCTCTCCCTCTCCCCTTGTCTCTCTCTCTCCCTCTCCCCCTGTCTCTCTCTCTCCCTCTCCCCCTGTCTCTCTCTCTCCCTCTCCCCCTGTCTCTCTCTCTCTCTCTCTCCCCCTCTATGTCTTATCTTAACTACCGTATACCTACACTGAAATAACCTATTCTGCTTTCTTCCAGATCTGACCCAAGTTTCACGCGGGAGACATTGGAAGACAGGTAGGGAACACCTCCCCTCCAGTATAGTACCTTGAGGGACTGCGGATCAGGTAAGATCCCAGGCGGGATTGCTGCTTTAGAAATTGTGAAGCGGGGGCATCCTGACACTGGTTAATTGGTACAGAATCATTCACATCTGGGTTTTTTTTTTTTTTGATTAGTGAGGTACACACACACACACACACACACACACACACACACATAACAAGGACTAATGGTAGTAAAGTATAAGTGTACTACAATAAAAAAAAAATGTCCCGGTTTTTCATTTTCAAAATCTGGTCACCCTAACAACACGTTAACTCTAAGATTAACGAAAAGAACCCAGTTAACTGCACTCAAAGTAATATTAATAGCTAAATTAGCCTGAGATACCAATTGTCCCACTATATGAGGTAGAATCACCCCTACCTAGTGACACACTAGAGTGAGTCAGAGCTCACAAAAACCAATCATTCAAAAAATAAAAAATATTAATTATGACAACCGCGACGACTTAAAATTACACAACAAACAAATACTAAAATCCCCTATGGGGTGTTGAATTGAGACATGTCTGGTGTAAGTCAATTGATGAGATAAGACTCAAATAATAGGATTATTATCCTCAACATACACCAGTTAATAAGTGCAGTGGTTGGTACGCAGTGGAAAAAATCCCCTGTTGGTGTAATCACCTAATAGGCACATAGTATACCAGGTATCAGATGACATATAAACCCCAATGTAACAGCATAAATGCTTAGTATATCACAAATATATATGTGGGTATGTGCAGTATGGCCACACAGCACGAATAGTGGAGACCTGACTACACACTTGCTAAATAGTACATCTGTAATCCTGTATAACTACATAAATTGGTGACCTAGGAAACAGCTCTTACTTCAATCAGAACCATAAATGTTATAATCAGCATGCTAAGAATAATGTTGCCTCATGTATTAGCTGCATCAAAACTGTCCTGTTAACCAAGGCTGTTGAAAAATAGACCTCAGCAGCATGAAAGCGCTAGATCTATGATACAATTGGGTAAATCCAACAGATAAGTATATCCCAGTATGTGATACAACGTTACCAGCCCCAGATAGACACTGCATGTGTCTCACGATCAAACACCCTCAGAGACGCCAGCGTGATGACGTCATCAATCTCATATTTTTATAGCAGTCGTATAGCATGTAATCGCCCATAATTGGAAATATCCTAATGCTCCTGCTCTAAACCAGGTTAAAAATGACATTGGGAGGTTCAGTCTATGGACAAACTCCATGTATATCTCAGACAGCATGGGAAAATATGATCAAACATGGACACCATGGTTTACATGCTCTGACTTAACCTGATGATTTAACCAATTCTAAATGTTTGCCTTCTTTAATCCTCTGTAAATAACTGTTTGCTGTAACTAAAAAGGTCGATATTACGTAGAGAGAGTGCTGAGAGGTGGATTAGCCAAGACCATGACTAGCTTCTTTGCTTGTTGATTTCCCTCCTGCCTCCCCTTCTCCCCTACCTACCCCTCCCTCCTCTCCCTCCCCATCTCCCCTCCTGCAACTTCCCCCCCTTTTCCACCTCATCTTCTGCATATTCCATTTCCTCTCCACTTTATCCCCTGCAACCCCACGTTACCCCTTCCTCTCCTTCTCCTTCCTCTCCTTCCCCTCCTCTCCTCCCCTCCCCTCTTTCTTTCCAGCCCAGCCCTAATAGGTGAACAGGAGAGGACATTACCTTGGTCTACACTGCATTGTGTACATAGTTTACAATACATAAACTGGCAATTGTGTATTTCTATGACCCCCTTCTTCCTTCTTTATTTCTGTATCCCATAACTTTGAAAGTCTTTCAATAAACTTTAAGCTTTAAAAAAAAAAACAAAAAAAAAACCCCCAAAGCAGTGTGGATTGCTGCTAGAAAAATAGTTTGCCCTAAATGCGCGACTCCATTGCAATTAGGCAGATTAACTCAGCACAGCACAAAATAGGGGTTTTCATAATCTCCAATCAAGTCGAATTCAACTGGAGAATTATTTAAATAATTTGATTTAATTCTGTCTTTAAGAATAATACGGAACCCTTTTGCGGTTTGTGTCAACCATGGGTGCAATATAGGAATGGGCGATAGTTCTGATCCTCTAGCTAATTTATGCCCTAATATGTACTGGGGCTTAATATAATATCAATTGATTAAATGGCTATTGTAGACATATATGACAATACACAGTCTAAATCCCAGGTAGATGAGTATCGAAGGGTGGTGGACTTTGCCAAGCATGCTCTTCTGACCAGTCTCAAATACAATTTTTTCTGGATCAGATGTAGATTGCTTAAAGTGATGATGCAACTTCCTATTGGGCTGCATTAAGCTGGATATTTAAACCACCATTTTGTTTCTCCTTGGGCAGACGGCGCCAATGCTACCTTTACAAGTATTTATATAGGGAACCAGGGGGGTCTCCCTTTCAGCTCCGGTAACACAATCCTTCCCACCCATGTAAAAAAAAAAAAAAAAAGGGAGGAAGGAGAGAAGGGTTAAATCAAGTAGAAAGATCTGTCCCTCTACCTGAAATTTGTGAGCCACAAACACTAGAGCTATCATTAAATCTAAAGAGTCAGAGTGGCTCAAATCTATAGAAGCGTCCCAAAACGTACATTCTTAAATTATGGCTGTGTGACGTCGCACTATGGGGTCTAGGAGAGTGGGCCCTGATAAGGATTGTACATTTATATTCCCAGTAAAGCAGCTAGTAATATTGAGTTGAATAGATTAATTAGAAGGTCATCCGTCCCCTGCAAATAGTCTTTGGTGAACCCCAATGGGAGCATTGGACCACTGATTAATTTCTGTAGTATGGGATACCAAGTGATTATTAGCCCCACCGGGTATACTAATACCAGCGAGGAAACCTTGTCCAACTGTATCCTTTGTAACACCTTGGATAGAAGGAAAGGCAGAGGTCTCTGGCCGAATTTGTTCTTTATCTGTAGCAATATGGATCAATATGAATATACTCAGACAGATTTTGTGACGAGACATGGCATGGGCAAACTCGTTCTGCAAGCCCAAAACATAAGTTGCTGTTGTGCATACAGTATATCCCTATGTAATGCCCAATTCCATATGCTCTTTAGAGCTTCCTTGCAAAGGGCCCTTGATTGATTTCCTCCAATGTGGTTTATGTAAGAGAGGATTGCATGCCACTCAATTCTAAGGCTGCCCTTATAGAGCCGTCGCCTGCGACAGCGATAGTGACGTCACGCTGCGGTCGCTGGAAAAATCAAATTGACTTGACTTCCAGCAATCGCGACAAAGCCGTCACTCCGCCACGCCGTCGCGTCACTTCTACTATAAGCGCACGTGACGGCGGCAATACATTTGTTTTGCCGCGACGTCGCATTGTCGGCGCCGGCACTATAAGCGCAGCCTCAGATGTTTATGAGAAGGGGAGATTCATCTAGAAACATTTAATTCACTGTTTTCAGAAAGACACCTCCCTAGTCTTAAAGGGCAGCATCTGTCATAATGGCCATATTTAGTTTATGGGGTATGATAGGACTCGGGAGTGGAAGAGGCATATGAATCCAATGTAGGTGGTCTGAATGAACTAGTTGAGTGGAATTAATTGATTCCAAACAGTACCCCTGGATATATGTGAATTAAGGAGAAATTGAGACATCTGGCAATGGAGAGGAGTAAGATGAAAACCTTGGGACAGAGCCACCAATTTTCCTAGAATTTTTGCCAACAGTCAGAGTTTAATCTCTTATTATAGGAGAATTTTGGGTAAGAGATATTGGAGTGATACAAATTTCTGCGAGGGAATTCCTAGTCATGACGAGTGTCTTGCTTATGGAGTGAGGGGGAATCAAAATTAATTTCTCCCAATTTATAATTAAACCAAGATTTTTTAACAATATGCCCCCTCAGTCTCTTGCTCTTATTATAGATAACTCATTTTTGTCTAACACAAGATTATCAAGGTTGCATGCTATTCTCCTGAACCTAAAATGATCCACTAGTGATTTCCTAAATATTGTGAACATGTATGAGGTATTAGAGAGACCAAATAACATTACTGTGTATTGGACCACATGGCGGTTCCAGTAACATCTGAGTAATGTCCTGTGATTTGTGTAAATAGGAAAAAAATGGAAAGAATGTTTTAAGTCTATTTTTACAATGAAACTTCTCTGGGTTATCAGTGTGGGGATATCTTGTAAACTCTCCGTCTTGAATCTTTTGATTTGACAAACTGATTTCATGACTTGATGTTGGGGACTGGATGGTAAGCGCTGTTAACCCTTTTTTAATTGGAAATAAGGGACTAAATATATCTTCCCCTGAATTACGGCAATGGACAAAACTGGATCTAGGGCTGTTTTTCTGAGACAACTGAAATGGAAAATATATCAGAGGAAGAGACAGGCATTCTTCCATCTATCTAAGTACCCATTTGTCTGTGGTGTTTGTTCTCCCACTGTGTCAATCTTCTCAAAAAGAATGGGGAAACATTTATAAGTGAGAAGTACTTACTGAATGCAACCTTTCCTTTAGTGGTGTTGTCGGAATGTCGAACATCCCTGACTGGTTGGTTTCTTCCAGTACCTGTCTTTTGTCTTGGGTCAGTCTGCAGGGTCTAAAAGACAGGCCTTTGCTGTGGAAGGACTGTCTTGGTTAATCACTGAATCTTATAACAGTGGTACCCAGTGGTGGGATTCAGAGATTTTAGCAACCGTTTCTCTTTCACCATACCGCCCTTTCATAGTATACCAACCCTATTTTATAGAACAACATTCTACAAATAAGATACAACATTTCCCCTTTATGGAATCACCCGTTAGATAGAATATACTGTGGGGGTGCAGTGTGTTAGTATATCACTAGCAGTGCGGGTTATCAGACCAGATATACTCTGGTTTCCCTGCAGAGATTTGCACGGTTTCATCTGGTCCAATAAAACCCTGAATATCCCCCCCAAACCCCCTTCCTCCCACTGAGCATCATGGCGTCTCAGCAACCGCCCCAGCCCTGACCCTGGGGTACCCGTGCCAAACCAGGGAACCCGCCCCAAACCCAGGGGGAACAAAGTCCGGGGTACCTGAGCCAAACACAGAGAACCTGAACGGAACCTGGGGACGAAAATCCGGGGCACAGGAACGTAACATGAGCCAAGCTCAGAGAACCTAAATCAAATTGGGGAACCCGCCCCAACCCCGAGGGGAACCTAGAAACCCCAGAAAATGTGAAGAAAATTCGGGCCACTTTGCCCTCTAACTCAGCGGTGCACAAACTCCCTGCACTGCGCCCCCCCTACCTTCTCTCCTCCTCGGTCGCGCCTCCCCTCGCCTCTAATGTGACGTCAAATGACGCTGTGGGGTCATGTGATGTCACGTGACCCATGGCGTCATTTGACATCATGTCTCTATGACAATGGGCGTCATTTGATGCCGCGTTGTCATAGAGATGCGTGACTGGAGCCGGGTAAGTAAGTTTAGAGGCCTCGCGCTCTCAGCATGGGGCCTCTGTAAACGCCCCACCCCCCTGAAAAGTCTTGCGCCCCCCAGTTTGCTCACCGCTGCTCTAACTAACCCCTGCTCCCCCCGGTTATAGGACCCGGCAGTTTAACGGAGCCATACTCACCATCCTTTCCGCGACTCTTCGGGGCAACTGCGTCACCAAGCCACTAGGAACGTGTGACGTGCCCAGGCAGACGCAGCGCGTTCGCGCAACTGAACTATGCAGTGATTCATCCCCTGACGCTGTGCAGTGAAGCCAAAAGTTGCCTTTATCACAGACTGGCAAGAACAGCGCACAGCTAGGCTTTAACCCCATCGGTTCCTTGCGTCACTGACAGACTTGCAAATACTGCTGATGTGCGCAGAACAGAGTCCTGGCTTCTGATTGGCTGGCGTCGTGACGGTAAGGGTAGCTGGCCTCACATAATAAAGGTGAAGCCAGGCTGGCGGCCCCAAAATGGTGTGAAATTGCCGCCTCTGTGAGGCTCATGTGGCCGGTATATGTAATGTTTTGTGTAACCCCTTCCAGAAAAGAGCTAATCACTGTGTGATGTCTGGAAGGGGGGGAAATTGTATGGTTTGGGGAACAGGATTGTACAATAACGAAAATAACTTTTATTCCCCATGTTAGACTGCAGCATGTTCCCTATACAGTTAAACAAATAGACCAGTAAGCTCATGTAAGCCCCAAAAATTACCACAATATATATATATATATATATATATATATATATATATATATATACATATAAATGCCAGAAATGGAGTGCTACTGGGCATGGCAATATATACTACAAACAAACAAACAGAGCCCAGTGCTACATCCAATGGCAAAAATACACAGTGAAATACCTTAGTCAAGAGATATGCCCCCAGAGGAACGATTTCCATTGGCAAGTTTGAATTCCCCGCTAGCCAGCAGCAATGTCATCATGAGGCGGTCCTGAGCACGTAGGCCAGCTCCCTCTACTGATGGGTGCAGCCAGGGCGAGCCCTCGTTCTCCAATTAGCTGCACTGATCCGCTCTCTGATTGGCCGGCCGCTCCTGCTCCATGTTAAGCATAGCATCCGAGGGCTACGTAAGGAGCGCAGCTGATCAGAGAACCCGGAACATCTTGGGAGTCGATCACAGACATGGCTGGAGGGCTTTTCAAAAGTGTTCTGTGGGAAATAGCACTGATCTCAGCGGAGAAGCGCTGGAGCAGCCGGGAAAGCCCGAACAACTTCAGAGCCGATCGGAGACGTGGATTGCGGGAGATTCGAAAGTATTTTGTGTAAAAGAGCACAGAGAAAGCACTGAGAAGCAGAGGAAGAAGCTCAGGGCAAGCCGGCTGAAGCCAGCCCCTGCACCTAGTTGAGGCTAGATTCTTGCCCCCAGTTGGTGAGTGTTTCACTGTGTTTATGTATTTTGTATATTTGCTGGCTTGCCAGAATAAACTTTCATTTATTCAATTATTGTGTCCTGTCTGGTGATAGGGATCCCGGTGGTTTCGGTGTTACACGTTCTGGACCTCGGCGACAGGCTTGTTACACACAGCATGTGCGGAAGAAATGCGCTGAATCTGCAGAGTGTGGGGTTTATGTGCAGGTACAAAATAAAGGGGACATGTGGTGTATGTGCAGGTACAGTATAGAGGGAAGACGGGTGGTGAATATGCAGGTACTGTACCGAAGTAAGGACCGGTTCGGGGATCTTGGGAAATTCTAGGAACAGGTTTGCATAAACCGGTGCAAACCGGCTGAATCCTGCCACTGTCTGTATCTGGACTTGACTTTAAACTAAATATCATGGTCAAACAGTAGTTGTGTGATCAGAATTGGGAAACTCTGTCACTCTAGAGGCCAGGACTGGATTTAAGCCATTTGGTCCTCCTAATATTGAATACATAATTAAATCTCTAGCTTATTAATAAGGTGTCTTGGCTAATGGCTTTCACCAGGCCAATTTCTGAAGCCACTAACACTTTGTGTGGGAGATACACTGCTTCTTGACCTTCCTTTTCAAATGTATTCAACATCAACACAGAAGAGGACCTGCCATGTCAACTGTTTTAAATAGGCAATTTCTAAGCAGCTGATCGGTTTGATCTAATTTGATGGCAGATCTACTCATCAAAGACACGCATGCAGGATCAATATCTGGAGCCTCATCAGGGATCCTGTAAGAGACGTCTGCAGAGGTACGCAATAGAGACTGGTTTTAAGGTGAACTAAAAATAAGGCTTTTATTGCGCCTGCTTCTTTAACACATGAAAATCATCAAACGTATGCAAATAAGGGGTTAAACAAAGCTTCTGCTCCACTTTATTAGTATTTCTAGGGAAACATATGCAGTCCAGAACTCCCTTTAGATAGCATGTTTCCCAGCCCCAAACATATAGTTTGAAATGTGCAGATATACAACAGTCTTAGAAAGTAAAGCTTATCTGTCTCTCTGGTATCAGTAGGGGGAATCCTTCTCTGCTCTCCTGGCATAGCCTTTTTGTCCTAAGGCACTTTCAGCTTTCAGGTTTTAGAAGTATTCTCCCCTTGTTGTCTGGCTGTCAGTCTACAGCTCTCAAGACCTCTCTGTCCCTTCTTATTTCAGCCCACGTGGGAGCTGAGGAGTCTCTCCTTCCTGTTTCAAGAGGAGCCTTTTCTCTAACAAACCTCCAATCTGCCAGGTGCTGGTCAATTAACCAGCACACTGCTGGATTAGAGGCAAGTTTTCTTAACAGGGATAAGTCCCCTATTACAGATCCCAATATGAAATCTGAGGACCATCTTGTCCCCTTTAATGGGGGGACATGAATGCTAATTTGACGAAGTCCAATATACCCACACGTGGGTCTAGCACCATCAGGATAATTAGCAGTATTCTTCCTCGAGCCGCTCATCCACTCATTAATGGAGGGATAGGACACCTTTGGATTCCAATCATGTTAGAGTAGAAATGAAGAGTAAGTGCCCTTCATATAATCCTCCTCAGAGAGATATATATCAGAACTCTAATGGGATGGTAAATCTTACAGTCTCGCTCAAACAAGCCTCCCTGTCTTGGTTGTGTGGGGATTCCCCCACCCCAAACAGGGAGAATCGGTGGCCCATATTCACTAAAGGGTACTAAGCTTTAACATGTCTTACCTCCCATTCATTTTTTTGGGAGTTAGGGCATGCTAATGTGCAGCACCTTTTGGTGGATAGGGGCCTGTGAACATCCTTTTTGTAAGCAATGCTCAAACAAGGGAAAGGTTTTTGCTCTTCAAATGAAGAGACTTTATTGCAGAATTACCTGAGGAATTAGAGGAACATTCCCCATCAAGAAACCTACTGGCTTTCCCTATGGGAGGGATACTTTGCTCACCACCCTCTGAAGAAGAATCTTGAATAACATAATTCCTCTTCTTACCGCCCTCTATGGATTAGGGCTTATTTGAAAACATGGAGATCCTCCATTATTCCCCGCTGCTAGAAAACCTGAGTGGCAGAAGGTACTCCTGGACACGTGATTGCCTGCAGTCACGCTGCGGTGTCTCATTTCAGAGTGGCAGTTCTCTGGGAGGCCTCTCTACTCCTCCTAGCTGTCTTGAGGTGGCAAGCCTCCTAGGGAATAAAATAGCATGCAATAGAAGATACTGTCACTAGATGGCACAGAGTTCTTCCTGGTAAGATGTAATGAGAGCCTAGTGTTGCCATCTGTGGGGATTTGTTTCTATGAATAGCTAGAGGTTGACATTTTAGAATCTGGAATAGAAACAAAAGGGATCTTTTATACTGATGCCGAAAGGCACATAAAAGATCATAATTCAACAGTTTAGTACAGTGGTTTTCAACCTTTTTTCTCTTGGAGCACCCCTAACCACAGTGCTCAGGTGCTGAGGCACCCCTACAACAGGACAGGTCACAGAAAACACAGAACAGAGAGACTGACACAGGAAACAGAGACAGACAGTCAGAAGGGCAAGGAGTCAGAGGGGGCAGGGAGTTACAGGAGTCAGAGGGGGCAGGGAGTTACAGGAGTCAGAGGGGGCAGGGGAGTTACAGGAGTCAGAGGGGGCAGGGAGTTACAGGAGTCAGAGGGGGCAGGGAGTTACAGGAGTCAGAGGGGGCAGGGAGTTACAGGAGTCAGAGGGGGCAGGGGAGTCGGAGGGGGTAGGGGAGTCGGAGGGGGTAGGGGAGTCACAGGAGTCAGAGAGGGCAGGGGAATAAGAGGGGGCAGGGGAATGAGAGGGGGCAGGGAGTCACAGTAGTTAGAAGGGGCAGGGGGTCACAGGAGTCAGAGGGGGCAGAAAATCACAGAAAACACACACACACACACACACACACAACAGGGCAGTCACAGAAACAAAAGACACACACACACTGCCCAAGCTGTTTCAACCTCGTCTGCTTGGCCACACCCTGCATTCTCCTGACACCTCCTCCTGATTGGCTGCATTACCGAGCAGCAGCCAATCAAGATAGAGGAAACTGTCCCGCTCTCTCCCTGCTCTGGGAGATCAGCGAAATCCCACTGCACACTTTTTATCCACTCACAGAAACCCCAGAGTGCCTCGGAACCCCGGTTTAGTTAGGCTGTACTTATAGTACCGGCGACGTGGCCGATGACGTCACCTGTCGCCACTGCAATAAGTGATAAAGAAAATAAGCGCAAATATCACCACTTTAACAAAGAAACAAAATATACTGTCCTTTAGAAAGTGCAGCTCCTGTGATGGGACTCACTCCCAATCCAAACAGCAAACAGTAAAGAACAGCAGGTGCGCAAATCTCATCAGGACATGAAAGAAAATAAAAACACAAAATAGTGCAACAATGTCTTTTTCAGAGGTATAGAATCCGTATTGTAGACTCTGCAGATTTTACACTCAAGTGTTTAACGTGATATTCAGGCAGTGTGGTTATTACAACTAACTAAAAAAAACTAACTAAAAAAACACTCTCTATCAGCGCTCGATCCAATAAATAATATGTGGAATAATGTGAATACACTAAAACAAATTATTGATAAGTGCAAATACAATTGCAGTCAAGGGGACAACAAACAATAGACAGTTCCAAATCTAATTAACAGAATACATATACAAAAGCAGTGTCCCCGGCGCTAGAAGGTTGATGACCACAATACCCTATCCCAAGGACAGTCCTGGATGGAATAATAGTCCTGGTAGATGAATAGTTGCACCAACAGAAGTTCTGATTGGAATGAACAGTCCTCAAAAAACTCGATTCTAGGTGGTTTCTGTAATTACAAAAGAACAAAGACACACCATTGCGCAGTATTGAAGACCACAAAGCCCTAACCAAGAAATGGGAAAATCCCCACTTACAAGATAAATTCTTGTTGGTTCAGGGGAGAGAATCTGTTGCAGGCTCCTTCTCCACCTCGATATCCACGGACCCCACGTGGTTCACAAGATGAATCTCTTTACACTGGAAGGCGCCCTCAAGGGAGCAGCAGTTATTAGAAGTGACCAACTTTAATTACATCCAGACAGGTACTCCAAATCAACACAGGTGACCAACTTTGATTGGATCCAGACAGGTACTCCAGATCAACACAGGCAATTTTCCATAGGGGGGAGGGGAAATCCGCATATACAAGGAGAAAAGCAAAAATAGTGTAATATTGCTTTATTATTAAAAAAAACACAAAGTAGTGCACTTACATAAGTGTCTTTGTGGTGAGCATTCAGACCATAGGAGAAGGGTGATCTGGCACACAATCAATACATCAATCAAGAAATAACCTGCCGGTGCCCACGGGCCAAGAGGGATCGTCCTGCCAAGTCCCCAAGGAATCACATAGGTAAGGAAAAGGTCCAGGCACACGGTCTTTGCTCAAAAAGCAATATTTAATCCAGCAAAATATCCAACGTTTCGACTGCATAAAAAGCAGTCTTTGTCAAGGTGAGAGCTGATCAATAAAACACCACAAAGCACTTAAATACCCTCCCCCATTAGTGTCTGAGATCCTGCAGGTGAGAAACGGAGCGAAAGTCGTGGCTCACATGACGTCACAGCTTGTACTCAATACCGCGCATGCGCGGCCAAAACCATAAGAAATACGGCGCCATCAGCATGTAAAGGCTGTTACATTAAGGGCAGCTTGTCAAGCTGTCACAAGCTCTCAAGGCACGCCCCTTCTGCTCCGGCCAAATGAAACTCCCCCTAGATGCAGAGAGACCTAACTGGCTGCTAAAACTCATAGGGCAAAATTGCCAATGCTAAGACCGAGGTTTGCGCATGCGTCAATGATTACTCTCACACAGGAGAGTCCCGCGCATGCGCAATACTCTCGGTCCGTGCAGATGACAAAAGGAGCTCCACAACATAAGAGAATACTAACCAGGGGCTAGGATAACATTCTAAGAGGGAGAATGTGGAACCATGGCACAAAGCATCTGCAGGGACCCAGACAAGGCAGACAACACCCAGTATGAAAAAGTAAACAATAAATAAAGAGCCAAATCCCAGTACCCCAGTATCATAAAAAGGCTAAAAGACCACTATATAAACAAATAATGATATATAATCAAATAATGTAGTGCTAACCCATAAGTATGATACATATAAAAGAACTCAAACACAAAAGTAACATAAAAACATAAACATACAAAGACATAAACAAAACACACATCATGAACTATAACCAATAAAGCACATATAAAACGTTATATTATATTGACGAATTAAGTGCATAAAAAGTGAACATCCAGAGATGGGGACGGAGCACTGCAAAAAATGATGAAGGGGCTAACACCATAGGAAAGGAGAAATTTTAAACAACTTACCGTAATTTTCTTTTCCTGGAACCATGGCAGTGGGCACCATTGGGTTAATCCCTTCTCACTCTAGGTAGGACAGGAAGTAGACTTTTGCAGGTAGGCCATATAAGGCCCCTCCCTCTACCTGCACCTTAGTCTTACGATTCTTCCATAGCTGAAATATATAACTGATAGGCATTAGACATACATAGGGAGGGTAACTATGTGCCCACTGCCATGGTTCCAGGAAAAGAAAATTACGGTAAGTTGTTTAAATTTTCTCCTTTCCTGATCACCCTGGCAGTGGGCACCATTGGGACATACCCAAGCAGTGCAAATTTTAGGGAGGGATACATCAGAATAGACAACACCAGTTTAATGCCTTATCAGTTTGACCTTTATTAATACACTTTATTCTACTACAGTTTCTAACACTCTACGCCCAAAACTTGCGTCGGCTGATGATTGTACGTCTAGTCTGTAGTATTTCAAGAATGTATTGAATGAGGACCAGACTGCCGCTATGCAAATCTGTCCTGGTGTATCCTGGGCTTTAAATGCCCATGAAGTAGACATGGCCCTTGTAGAATGAGCTTTAATGTTCAAAGGTTTATCTTGTCCTTTGCTTTCATAAGCCTTTAATACAAGACACTATCCACTGGGAAATTGTTGTCTTTGAAGCTTCTTGACCTTTCTTCGGTCCCTCTGGAATTGATGAATAGTCTGTCTGACTTTCTGATATCTCGCATCCTTCCAGGTACACTTTTAGACATCTTACCACCTCTAACTTGTGTAGTCTTTCTTCTTTCTTATTCTTTGGTTCTGGACAGAATGTCGGAATCACAATTTCTTGATTCATGTGGAACTGTGATACAACTTTTGGCAGGAATTGATGTACTGGTCTGAGAACTGCCTTGTCTTGATGTATGACTAGGAATGGTTCCTTGGCTGATAGAGCCTGTAGTTCTCCCACTCTCCTTGCTGAGGTGATTGCTATCAAAACGCCATTTTCCATGATAACCATTTCAAGCCTATCTCCTGTATAGGTTCAAACGGAGCTGCTGTTAGTACATCCAATACTAGGGACCAGTCCCATGTAGGTACCCTGTTCTTGATTTGAGGCCTTAACCTTTTAACTGCCTGAAAGAATCTGATGATCAATCTTTCCATTGCCAGATTTCTTTCCAACAAGGCTGATAGTGCAGACACCTGTACTTTCAATGAGCTAAGACTGAGACCTTTCTCAAATCCTTTTGCAGGAACTCCACAATTGATACAATTCTAGGTGAAAGGACTTTTTCCTTTTCACCCCAATCGCGAAAGCAAAGCCAGATTCTATGGTATACTTTCGATGTGGAACTTTCCCTTGCTTGTAAAAGGGTTTGGATTGTTTTGTCTGAACAACCTTTCAGTCTCAATGTTTCCTGCTCAATTGCCATGCCGTCAAAGCGCTTTGTTTGGCATTCGGATGACATATTGGCCCCTGTCGCATCAACCCTTTGCGATCTGGTATGTGCCATGGTGTATCTACTGCCATATTTACCAAGTGTGTAAACCAAAGCCTTCTTGGCCAGTAGGGTGCTATGAATATCACCTCTGCTTGGTCTTCCCTGATTTTCCTGATTGTTTCCGGAATTAAGGGAATTGGAGGGAACAGGCATATTTACCAAGTGTGTAACTTGAAGTGCCATTTGAAACTGAGAGCATCTGTACCCTGTGCGCTTGGATGAAACTGTCTGGCACAGTAGTTCCTTACCTTGCGGTTTTGGTGTGTCGCCCTGCGATCTATGTCTGGCTGACCCATCGCTCTACCAGTTCTTGAAACACCTGTGGCTATAATGCCCCTTCTCCTGGGTGTATGATGCTCCGACTTAGAAAGTCTGTTGTGACATTTTCTAGTCCTGGGATATGTATGGCTGTAATTTCCTACAAGTGGCACTCTGCCCAAACGAGGATTTCTGCTGTGAGGTTCATCAGCTTTCTGCTCCTGGTTCCTCTTTGTTCGGCTATATACTTGACAACTGACCTGTTGTTTGATTCTATTTTTATACAGCCACCTCTTATATGGTCTTGGAAAGCTTCTAAGGCCCTTGTACTGCTTTTAATTCCAGCAGATTTGATGGAAGATGCTTTTCCTGGTTTGTCCAGGTTCCTTGCACCAATGTTTCTCCCATCTGGGCACCCCGACCTGTGTTGTTGGTGCCTGAGGCACAGGGAGATGAAGTGACTTGCCCAAGGTCACAAGGAGCCGACAGTGGGAATTGAACCAGGTTCCCCTGCTTCAAACACAGTGTCAGGCAGTGTCTTTACTCACTGAGCCACACCTTCTCCCCCAGTGCACTGGGTGTAGTGTTTGTCTTTTTTTCAGGTTTCGGGTATCTTCCCTCCACTTTAATTCTTGTTTTGTGTGTGGGTGTAACAAGATTCTTGGTGTCATATGTATTGCTGCCCATTTTCTGACGCTTAATGTTGAAGCGAATTTCCCTATGAGCTTCATGCCTTCTTCTGCTGAAGTCCTGGTAGCTTTCCTGAGCTTCTTTGTTGCATGGCTATGTCTTGCCTCTTTGCGTCTGGTAGTCTCACTTCTCCTTTTGCTGTATCAAATTCTACCCCCAGAAATCTTAACAGCTGAGTGGCATGAGATGGCTCTTGATACTGTTTATTAACCAACCGTGGTGTTCCAGGAAGGTTATACCATCTTCTGGTCTTGTTGGAGTTTCTCCAGACTCCCTGATTTTACCCGGATGTCGTCCAGGTATGGGTATATTTCTACCCCTCTTCTCTCATTTTTGCCACTAGAGGGGCTAGAACCTTTATAAACGTCCTTGGGGAAGTCGCCAGACCAAATGGCAGTGCTGTGTACTGATAATGATCTTGATTTACTGTAAACCTTAGGCATCTTTGGTGTCCCTTTGCTATGGGCACCTGTAGATAAGCATCTTCTAAGTCTTATTGCCACCATCCAGTCTCCTGGTTGTAGCTCTTGAATAATTAGGTTCACACTTCTTAGGTCTAGAATTGCTCTGTACTTCCTTGTAGGTTTCCTTACTAGAAAAATTCTGGAATAAATTTCACTTCCTCTTCCTGAGGTACCTTCTTTATTACTTCTGCTTGTAATAATTTCTTTAAAGCCGAATTATTCTGCCTTCTTTTTTCCTTGGACTGTATCCATGTTTATTAAGAACATATTTCTTCTTGGCATCTCTCTAAATTCTATACTGTACCCCTGATGAATGGTCTGTAATACCCAATTGTTCTGTATCGTTTGGGCCCATGTTGCAGAAAACTGCTTCAGTCGCCCTCCTACTGGCAACTGTCACAAAAAAGCCAGTCCTGGCCGTCCCTCCATGTTGTTTGTCTTGGAGATGACCTGCCAGGTCTATGTGCCTTTGCTTCCTTATATTGGTTTCAATTAGCCTGTTGGAAACCGAATCCTCTGCTTTTCTTGAGGTAAAAAGTGCTCTTACCTCCTGATGCTTTTGTTATTATTGCATCCAGTTTGTTACCGAAGAGGAACTCACCTTCAATGGTAATCCACACAAGTTGTTCTTTGATGCTGTGTCAGCCATCCATTGTCTGAGCCATAAAGCCCTTCTTGCTGATACCGCCAGCACCACAGATTTTGCTGCTCATTTTACTTCGGACAGTGCTTAAGAATAGCACTTCTTTCCACACCTTTGTGTATTGCTTCTTCAATGTTGGCAACTTATGGCAGGTATGAGGATGTTCCTGCGGTAACATATGTTTTCTTCCATACGTATCCATCTTCCTATCCATAGCGTCCTCCAATGACGCAAGTTCCTTATTGGAATTGTTGTCTTCTCTACTATTCTGGAAATAGCAGTATCCACCTTTGGGCTGACATCCCAAAATTTACCTCCTCTTGTGGGAATGGATACATCTTCCCAAACCTTTTAGGCGTAAATACTCTGGCGTCTGGTTGCGCCAACTCCACCTGAATGAGGTCCTTAACTACTTGATGGATAGTAAAGACTCTACCTTTTTAAAGCAGCAGCAGTAGTAGCAGTAGTAGCAGCAGTAGCAGCAGCAGTAGCAGCAGCAGTAGCAGCAATAGTAGCAGTAATAGCAGTAGCAGCAGTAGTAGCAGCAGCAGCAGCAGCAGCCTGCTTAGCCTGGCAAAGCAGGCCAGTACAAAAACTCTTGAAGCAGCCAGGAGACTTTTTGTCTCGCCCCAAAATTTTATCTTTTTTGTGGGTTAACTCCTCAATGTCTTTCAGTTCCAAAACCTGTATCATGGCTTTGATGAGTGGATCCACCCTTTCTACATCAAATTCAGATTCCTTCCTGAATATCTTGATCTGATGAATCCATTTCACTCTCTGACACATGAAAACAATCAATTTCAGACCCATATGATGAAAAACCTTTCCCCTTATCCAGACTGGTCTGGGATCTAGATCTTTCCTGCGCAGGGTTAACAGCTTGCTGTACTGCCGCATCAACTCTCTGTTTAACAGCCTCCTTCATCAATAAAGAAATTGCTCATTTGTTCATTGGTATCACCTGCAGGTGTCTTAAGACAATCTTCACATAATTACTTCCCTATTAGGGCTGGTTTCTCACAAGCTGAACACCATTTAGTTTTCTTAGCAACCTTTCATTTATGTTGCAGGGATTACCCCGTCCCTTTTGAAGATCCTGCTTCTGGGAGGGTAACCACCGAACTAATTTATAAAAACAAAATAAATACTAAACATACACCCTAATGTATATATACCATCTCTCTTTCCCATGCAGAACTAAAACTAAGGACTCACCTAGTCTTGGGAACTGAAGTTTGGGTGTTTCCATTTTTGAATCCATATCCAGCACTTGGCTTCTCCCTGCTGAGCGTTCCATGCTGCAGCTTTCACTCACACATACACCGCGTGGTCGTCGCTTCTCTGACGTCATCAAGTGCTCGTGCACGGCTCGCGTGTCTGTGCATGCATTTGCCGGCGTGCCGTGACGCGCACGCTCCCGAGCGGCCGCCTGCACTGTACCCTTTTACCGCAGTATCTCAGATACACATGCGGTCAATATGAACCTCCTTCGGTTCGCAGCAGAATTACTGGGGTAGTTCACCGCCGCGTTCCATACGCTAGTGCGGTCAATTGAGCCTCCTCTGCTCGCAGCTATGGCTGCTCCCCCCTCCGCCTATAGCGGGCTGCTGGGTACTTTACCGCAGCGTCCATGCGCTTATGCGTCGAGTCTGGGCCTCCACGGCTCCCAGCTGCAGCTGCTGTGCGCCTTTGATCGGTCCTGGGCTTTGCACTTAAGCTTCCCCTCGCGGCTGCAGCTGCTTCCCCCCCCAACAGGGGCTCCCCCGACTCTAAGGGGTCTCCGACTTGCCACCCGTAGGGAGCATCGCGGAGCTTCAGGGCAGAGAGGCTGAGACCCTGGCTATCTGCACAAGGTGCAGTAGGTGAGCCCTGTTAGAAAATAAAAAATCCTACTCCTAGCTGTGAGGACAGGAAAAAGACTAAGGTGCAGGTAGAGGGAGGGGCCTTATATGGCCTACCTGCAAAAGTCTACTTCCTGTCCTACCTAGAGTGAGAAGGGATTAACCCAATGGTGCCCACTGCCAGGGTGATCAGGAAAGTTAAAGTAAGTTTTAATGTTGTGGCATATGGGAAACAAAGTAACAACTCTGACGCGTTTCAGGCAAGACGCCCGTTTGACACCCTCTGACGCGTTTCAGGCAAGACGTCCTTTTGACACCCTCTGACGCGTTTCAGGCAAGACGCCCTTTTAACTTTCCTATGGTGTTAGCCCCTTTATCATTTTTTGCAGTGCTCCGTCCCCATCTCTGGATGTTCACCTTTGCTTATCTATTGGCGTGATGCACGCATCAGGACAGCTGCCAAATGTGAGTATTGTTTTCTCTACACTCATTGTTTGTGGAGGAATTGACAAACATTGGTGTTACTCAAGAGATTTGTCCAGTGGAGTTTTTTTCATTGCATTATGCTCTATACCTCCCATACATGGACAGTTATTGCTAGTAACTCCTCACATGAGATGCAAACACACCAGGTCTATCAGTCTCACTGCGCTTATACTTAGAACTTGTCCTATACACATTTATATTCATGATTCAAGACATATTGGATTACATGCTCCCTGTGGATACTGAGCACCGTTACTTGGAACCTGTTCCTATTCTCCTATAAGTGCATAAAAAAGTAACCAACAGGAGGAGATCCCCTAGACGCAGGTCCATCAAAAGGGTGCACGGTCACGCCTCTCTAGGAAACATTTTAGGTTTAATTGCTTGTTGAGACCACCTTCCGTATATGTCTTAAGGTGAAATATCCAGAAAGCCTCCGTTCTAAGGAGTGCAGTATCCCTGTCTAAAGCCCCCTTTCTAGGGGGTACTACCTCAATACCCATGATCCTGAGAGACGCAACAGGATGACTATGCAGCAAACAATGTTGTACCAATGCTGTTAGGTCAGTACTCTTTTTAATGACGCTTTTGTGCTCGATAAATCTGTTTTAACATCCTGGTTGTCTTTCCCACATAGAGCAATCCACAAGGACATCTCAGGAAATACACCACATGCGTCGTTCGACATGTAATGCGTTGCTTAATTTTAATAGTCTTACTCGTAAAAGGGGATGATTGAAGCTATCCCCTACACATAGGCTATGGCATATAGAGCAATTACAGCATCGAAAATTGTGTGGTTTACCCATACTCAGAAAGTTGGTATGCTGATAAAAAATGTTATCATCAGATTTGATAAGTGTGTCTGAAATATTTCTCCCCCGTCTATAAGCAAGCATGGGGGGTTCACGACATACTTCTGCTAAAAATTGATTGTGTTGTAATATATGCCAGTGCCATTCAGACCGCCCTGGGTCAATTGGACAGACAGCACTCCAAACAGCAACAGCTTCTGCTCCACGGCCGATACAGCATCCAAAGGGCTGAATGATGCAGTCTCCTATGAAACCAGCCGTGGTGAACCGCGTAGTGACGCATCACGCCATCCATCGGAACCCCCTTGGATTCGCAGACGCCAAACATCCGGAGCCCTATAGATGGAGCCGTGAGGTGTATCTCCAGCGGAAAGACACTACCGAGGAGGTGAAATACGGCTTCAAGTTCCAGCAGCCGGTGTCAATCGCGTAGATCAAACTGCCTATATTACATTTGTACCATGTGAGTGTAATCTTCTATATACTTACCATTATAAAGTTTTATTAGTCTGCACCATGTCCGGTCCTCTCTCTCATTCCTAAAGGGCACAAGTGAATCTACACCATCCGGTTCCACCCTCAGCTAGATTGCGATTTAAAGATCTACTGTCTAAAGATACCATTACGTATACCTAGATCATCCCTCACTTGTGAGTACCCCACTCATAAGATTTAAAGAGTCAACATCCATTTGCACAGACTATACTGCACTATTGGATATCTGTTTTTTTGCCACCATGTAGAGTCCACTCCGGCATGAGGGTCTGGCAAGTTTTAGCCCGCTCAGCCCAATCGAACGGAATATTTTGATATACATAAGATATTGTAAATGTACTATATTTTATGCCTGGTAAAAAGCCAGCGAAAGCTGCTGACCCATACAGTATGTTAATGGACAGGGGGCAACAGTGTGTCTACACAAAGGCCACTGATCAAAGGCTCATCCCCTCGGTTTGTATATACAGGGTGGAGAGAACGCAGGACATGGCCTTTCATATGAGGTGCCATAATTTACACATTTAGTCAGGTTTCTCCGGCCCAGATCCACATCTGGCAGACTGGGTGACGCCAACTCTTTTGAGTGGGGTTAGAAAAATGGGAGCCTGACTAATGGATTGTGTACATGTGCCAGCTACCTGGGGGCAGGTACCAAAGTGCTTCCCACGTTAGCTGGCAAAAGGTAATTGGGTACAGATAATTGTCAACCAATATCTGAGACCCAATGTTAGGTATAGAGCCCAAATCGCATAAAACCGATTGTCAGCTCTATGCCCAATGTTGTTCGTGACTTTACCTGACTGTTGCCTGATGAATTGCTAATCCGAATCCTGATTACTTTATTGTCCCATTCCCACGTAAGTGTATATATTCTGTGTGTTATTTGTTCAATATTGTGTGTTCACCTTCCCTGAAGGAATAAACTTTCTTTATCATATCGCAGTCGCATTCAATACAACCCAGTTATTTGGTGTATATTATAACACTGTAAGCTATCATGACAACATTGTTGCACTATTTTGTGTTTTTATTTTCTTTCATGTCCTGATGAAATTTGCGCACCTGCTGTTCTTCGCCGTCACCATTGCAAAAGTTATATTTTAAGTTTAGATGACGTCGCTGGCTACAAGGCCAGTGACGTCACAAAAGGGGGAGGGCAGAGGCATGGAGTAGCTCCTTATTGGCCGCAAGGGGAGACCGTCGCCGAAAAAATTAAATATCAGTGACTACCAGATTTTTGGTAGCGCTGTCGCTCCGTCGCTTTGTCGCCGTCGCATGCACTATAAGCACCGACGACGGCGACAATGCAGTTGTTTTGACGCAGTCGCGTCGCCGTCACTATAAGCGCAGCCTTACTTGTCTTTGTTAGCAGTGATTAAAAGCAAATTCCCTTTCATGCCAAGGTAAGCCCCTTTCATAATCCATTACAATACCTAGACCAGTGGTTTTCAACTTTTTTTTGGTTAGGGAACCCTATAATTATATTGTAAAATTCTGCAGAACCCCAAATCTCTCTAATAGCGCGTCTGAGATCAGATGCATTTTAAGGAACCCCAACCCTCTCTAGACTGTAACAATGGTATTTGGGACCAAGACTACATTTTTAAAGCTTCCAGTGACTGAGCTCCAGATCAGAACCAACGTTATCACCACCCTAACTCCTGTTACTAGTTTTAAATACCTGGGCATATGGTTTGACTCCCACTTAACATTCGGAATGCACATTGATACCCTGACATCCAAAAACTATGCCAAACTAGGTGTACTTTACAGGAACAAATCCTCCCTAAGCCTGCTGGTCAGAAAGCGTATCGCACAGCAGATGCTAAAGCCAATTCTAGACTATAGAGATATAGTATATGGCTCGGCACCCCAAACCCACCGTAGCAAACTTGACACCCTCTAAAATTCAATTTGTCGTTTCGTTCTCCAATGCAACTACAACACACATCACTGCAAAATGCTCAAAGATCTAGATTGGTCATCACTCGAGTCTAGGCGCAAAGTTCACCTTTCCTGTCTTGCCTTCAAATACTTTCTGGGCAAGCTACCCGTCTATCTGACCAAGCTCCTCACCCTTACCACATGCAGCACTTATTATCTGAGATCAGACTCCAAAAGACTGTTCATGGTCCCAAGGCTCAACAAAGTTTCCGGCTGCTCCTCCTCTTACCGTGCACCCCAAAACTGGAACAACCTACCGGAGACTCTCACATCCACCACCAGTTTAAGTTCTTTCAAAACTAAGGCTGTCTCACATTTTAATCTGGTCTGTAACTGTTACATAAGCCTATAATATACATCTTCTGTAACTGTGCATGCAATGTATTGTATATAATGTATACCCTGTTCATTTATGCAACTGTATTTTTAACCATGTATTATTTGTCATATTAACTATGTCCAGGACATACTTGAAAACGAGAGGTAACTCTCAATGTATTACTTCCTGGTAAAACATTTTATAAATAAATAAATACAAATAAATAATGGGTCTGAGATCAGATGCATTGTAAGGAACCCATACCCTCTCTAATAGCACGTCTGAGATCAGATGCATTGTAAGGAACCCCAACCCTCTCTAATAGCGCGTCCGAGATCAGATGCATTGTAAGGAACCCTAACCCTCTCTAATAGCGTGTCTGAGATCAGATGCATTGGAAGGAACCCCAACCCTCTCTAATAGCGAGTCCGAGATCAGATGCATTGTAAGGAACCCTAACCCTCTCTAATAGCGTGTCTGAGATCAGATGCATTGGAAGGAACCCCAACCCTCTCTAATAGCGAGTCCGAGATCAGATACAATGGAAGGAACCCCAACCCTCTCTAATAGCACGTCCGAGATGAGATGCATTGGGAAAAAAACCAACTCCTATCATGGCTGCAAAAAAAGGCAAAGAGTGCAACAACGACTGCACCAGATTGATCAAAAGTACAAAACCCCATTGCTTTTAGTTGCACTCATTTCCTTTGATAAACCTGCGGCTTAGTTTTGCAGCCAGATAACAAATAGAGCCAATGACAATATAAATGAGGATTACTTTAGTACAAACCGTATATAGGTTATTAACCCCCTTTGCTGTCAGACGGGTGTGCAACGCTTTGTAGAGTATTACAGGTCAATTAGACACTTCCCATTGTAACCCTAATTACTATAGACTGATGTTTTAAACTCAATTGACGTCTGCACAATCCACTGTGGGGGCACACGCATCAAGTGCCGATATTGGGTCAAATGACCTCTTTGAGTCAACAGGTTTTAACACTGGAAAGGGTGCGGCAACCGGTCCTGGCATTTGATACGAGGGTCCTATATTGGGAGCAGATTTTCACCTTTATGAAGCTTGAAAATAAAGTATGCTAAAAAAAAAAAAGAGTGACAACCTCCCGCAACTGGGGACAATTGAAGAAAACTATTACAAGATAGTTTCTCAATAGGACATTGGTATTCAAGCAGAAGATCATTTTATCAGATCACATTCTGAGTTATATTAGCATAAACCTTCCATTTTCAATGCATACTTGTAATCCCCCAACATTGACTGTTTGTCATGCAAAATAGGCATTGAAAACCACTGAGAAAATATAGGGGAAAGGAAAACCTGCCTTTGTCACCGTTCTGCATTCCATTTGTTCTGTTCACACAATAACCCTGAAATGAGCAGATTCTGGGCTTCTTTTTAAATGCATGTTTTATAGGCATAAAGGTAATGCATGTATATCTTTATTTCTAAAGCGCCATTTATGTACATAGCGCTTCACAGCAGTGATACACGTGACATAATAATATAACACATAATGGAGAGAAAAATGTGTATTTGTGTATAGCGCTATTCTAATACAAGTGATAATAAATAAACACTACAGAAATCACTCTAAATAATTAAATGTGATGTATATGTGAGTGGGCTGCCAACTATAAAACTAACTACCCTACGTTAGCATAAAGCATACAAAAATAAGAAATAGGGGCGCCCTGGCATCTATAAACAGTGAATAATATACATAACATAATGGGAATAAGCGCTTGTGACATAAAAGTAACAATACAATATTCGGAAAAAGGCATTCCTGCCCCAAAGAGCTTACAGTCTAAGTGGTGCGTAGGAAGACCATACAGAGACAGTAGGAAGGTGTTTTGGGTACGTGTGTCTGCAAGGGGTCAAGGTCAATGAGGTGTATAGTATCAGCTACTGAGCTACCTATGTGCTTCGTTAAATAGGTGTGTCAACCAATAAGCACTTAATACATGGTAAAAACATGAAATAAAAGGCATTTAAAAGTAATAATATAGCTAATTATATGCTGATAATGCAGTATATATTTGCTGAATTGGTTCAATTATAATCAATACTTATAATGTATAAGCAAAACATGTTATTAAAGAAGCTCATCAGAGGGAACTAAAGAGCAAAATCTGGAATACATAACCCTAACATAGGGAAATAAATTCCCCAAAATATTAAAAGAAGGATGACATGAGTGAAAAAACTCTGGAGGCTGAGGGAAATCACATGACAGAATAATAGTGTACAATATATATATATATATATATATATATGTATATATATATATATATACACAAAAGAAACACACAGCGCAAATCTAAACAGTTTGTTCCTGTGGAAGATAATATTCACACCACTATATAGAGCCAAAAATATGAAGGGGGTACATACCCTGGTTCACCTCTAACCCTATACACTGCAGCTAGTTAAGGTCTGCGGCTCCACAATCGCCACCTTGGAGATCTGGAGAAGAGTGACCTAAGCGCAAGTGGAAAAGGGAAGAGAGAAAACACAAAAGGGGATCATAGGGCAGTATATCTATAATATAATAAATATAGGAATGTTAAGATATGCGCTTACACTGATCGAATATGTGAAGGCCTGTAGTCCTCTCTGGGACTCACGAACGTAGCTTTGAAGGACTTGTTGGTATGCTGCTTGGTCTTCCAGAAATCTTCCTTACAGGCAATCAGCTGCTGCTCATGCTGGGGTTCTCCGTCCCAGGCACTCACGTCTCAATTTGGTGAGAAAACAACAAGCAGTTGAGAGTGTTTAGCGAGTCTCTCACACTCGTGTAGAATCGCCGGTTTACCAGTCCTCTCCGCAGTCTCTTCCGTACCACGTGATCGGCCGTGGCGTGTGACACTGCGTGTGACGCGGCCCGGCTCTCGCGATGTTGTCAGTCTGTTAATACAGGGATTCGATTCCGGAACTCCTCATGTATGTCTCACAGGGGCTTCTCGGCGTATCTCTCACACTGCTGGTAACACAAGCTGGCCCTACGCGTTTCTCTGGCTCTACGCGTCAGCCCCTGACGAAGCCCGCTGGGAGAAACGCGTAGGGCCAGCTTGTGTTACCAGCAGTGTGAGAGATACGCCGAGAAGCCCCTGTGAGAGACACATGAGGAGTTCCGGAATCGAATCCCTGTATTAACAGACTGACATCGCGAGAGCCGGGCCGCGTCACACGCAGCGTCACACGCCCCGGCCGATCACGTGGTACGGAAGAGACTGCGGAGAGGACTGGTAAACCGGCGATTCTACACGAGTGTGAGAGACTCGCTAAACACTCTCAACTGCTTGTTGTTTTCTCACCAAATTGAGACGTGAGTGCCTGGGACGGAGAACCCCAGGATGAGCAGCAGCTGATTGCCTGTAAGGAAGATTTCTGGAAGACCAAGCAGCATACCAACAAGTCCTTCAAAGCTACGTTCGTGAGTCCCAGAGAGGACTACAGGCCTTTACATATTCGATCAGTGTAAGCGCATATCTTACCATTCCTATATTTATTATATTATAGATATACTGCCCTATGATCCCCTTTTGTGTTTTCTCTTTTCCCTTTTCCACTTGCGCTTAGGTCACTCTTCTCCATATATATATATATATATATATATATATATATATATATATATATATATATATAAATATAATCATTAGGTAGATAGAGGTGTGGAATCTACACATAATACACAATAAACATATACTTATATTAAAACCCAAAAAGGGCAATAAAAGTGTAAAAAGCAGTGGGATATAAAAATACATAAATGGGCTGACCAAGATGGGGGAATGTATTTCTTAATAAAGGCTGCCAAGTCAATGTCAATTTTCAGACCCAATGGCACAAGAGTATTAAGTTTATATATCCATTGGGTCACTTGGCGGCACAGTTTGTTAAATATGTTACCCCCTCTTGTGTTCAGTGTGACAACTTCTACCGCCTTGATCATCATACCAACAGGATTTTTGTTATGAGATTTATAAAAATGATAAGAAAGTGAATGTAAAAGGTAACCTTTCTCTACATTCCTCCTACGTTACATAAACCTATATTTCAATGCTCTTTTGGTTCTCTCTACATATTGTAGTTTACATGGACACTCTATAACATAAACAACATAGTTCATATTACAGTTGGAAAAATGTGTAATCTGGAAGTTTTTTCCAATCACATGAGAAGAGACGGACTTGTCTGTGTCGATGAATTTGCAAGTGGTACAAACGTTATGTCTAGATTTAAAGCAACCATTGGGTTTGCTGGGGAGGCAGAAGATATTACTTTGAGGTATGTAAGTATGTATAGCTTTATTTATATAATGCCATTAATGTACATAGCGCTTCACAGCAGTAATACACGTGACAATCATATAAATAACAAATAATACAAATAACACATAATGGGAAGAAGTGCTTTCAGACATAAAAGTGACATTTAGGAAAAGGATTCCTTGCCTCGAAGAGCTTACAATCTAATTGGTAAGTAGGAGGAACGTACAGAAACAGTAGGAGGGTGTTCTGCTAAGTGCGTCTGCAAGGGGCCAAGGTTTATATATGAGATCTATAGTATCAGCCACGGAGCTTCTCATTGGGCATTACAGAGGTGCGGGGCTGTCAGTGAGACAGGTTTAAGGCAGGAGAGGGCTTTAGACACCATAGGGGTAGAGAGAAGACATCCTTGAGTTAAACACAAGAGTCGGGAAAGTGTATAGCGAGAAATTAAGGCTGACATGTTAGGAGGAGCAGAAGAGTGTAAAGCTTTAAATGTGAGGAGGAGAATTGAGAATTTGAGGTTTAGTATTCCTTAAGGTGGTTGGAGCTAAAATGCTTTTTAAGCTTTTATTTATTTTGAAAATAATCCTAGGATTGTATGAAAGTCGGTCTTTTAAGAAAACATCTTCTTTCAGGATGTGCCAGTGTTTCCTCAAAATGTTGATAATGGGCGAGGCTGCTTCATTATACCTTGTAATAAAGGATGTCTCTCTAATGCGTATATGTCTCTTACTTTTTCTCTAGGAGAGTATTCCTCTCAATTTTGGCTGCCCTCACAAAATACTCCCCCACTAGTTTCTGGTTATATTTCTTTTCTTTAAAGCGAGGTTTCAGCATTTCGGAATCTGCAATGAAATCTTGATCCCTTGAGCAGTTTCTTCTAACTCTTTGAAACTGCCCAAAAGGGATATTTCCATCCAATTCAGATGATGACTGCTTGTTGCTTCTAAATATCCATTGCAATCCACTGATTTCCGAAAGAGTTTGCTTTGAATATTGCCACTGTCAGCTTGGAATAGTTCCACACCCAAAAATGGTGATACGTGTCTTCAGGCCCGCCGAGAGGGGGGAACAAAGGGCACTGGCGACCCGGGCCCCATGTGTCAGGGGGGCCCGGCCGGGCGCCAGTTAATTTAAAAAAATGAAAACACAAGGGGTCTCCCTATTGGCAGCGCCGGAAGTCAGCAGCTGGGTAAGCTTCCGGCGCACCAGCGTGAGAGGGAGGCCTGGCGCATGCGGGAGCAGCCTCTGGGAACAGGTGCCCTCCCCCCCTCCACCACAGTCACCCCCCCCCAGCACCACCGGGCCCCCGCAGTGATGTGTCGCCAGGCTGCTACCGGAGCCCCCCCCCAGCACCGCCAGCCACCGGCCCTGCCCCCGCAAAACCACCCCCCGTGCACGAACGGGCTCTGCCGCCCCCCTCCAGTACCGCCAGTCACTGCCCCCTCCCCCCCTCCCCAACAACCAGCCCTCTGCAGCTACCGGCACACCGTCCCCCCCAGCCACCAAGCCTGACCTGAGACCATCCCCCAGGTAAATCTGATTTTTATATATTGGGGGGGGGGGGGGGGTATTTTCAATATGTATTGGGGGTGGCTGTGGTATTTTATATATTTATTGGGGGGCTGGGGTATTTTATATATGCATGGGGGGGCTGGGGTATTTTAAATATGTATTGGGGGGGTTGGGGTATTTTATATATGTATTGGGGGCTGGGGTATTTTATATATGTATTGGGGGGGCTGGGGTATTTTATATATGTATTGGGGGGCTGGGGTATTTTATATATGTATTGGGGGGGCTGGGGTATTTTTATATGTATTGGGGGGGGGCTGGGGTATTTTATATATGTATTGGGAGGGGGGGGGCTGGGGAATTTTTTTATATGTATTGGGGGGGCTGGGGTATTTTTTATATGTATTGGGGGTCTGGGGTATTTTTTATATGTATTGCGGGTGTTGGGGTATTTTTTATATGTATTGCGGGGTTGGGGTATTTTATATATGTATTGCGAGGGTTGGGGTATTTTTTTATATGTATTGGTGGTGTCGAGTACTTTTTATATGTATTGGGAGGGTCTTGCATATTTTAGCATGGTGTCCAGTATTTTTGGACAAGCCACCTGGCAACCCTAGCCGCCGTTCCCTCCCCCCCCCCCTGCAGCCATCCTGCAGCCACCGGTGCCCCCCCCCCAGTAGCAGCCACCGGTGCCCCCCCCAGTAGCAGCCACGGCGCACCCTCCCCCAGTGGCAGTCACCGGACTCCCATCCACAAGGTAAGTCTGATTTTTATTTGTATTGGGGTTGTATTGTTATATGTATTTGGTGGTTAAATAAAAGTTGCGCGCTAAAAAAATATTTTTCGTGGTCGGTGCGCTATGGATTGGGGGGAGCCTACTCCTTCCATTTGTCCCGGGCCCCATGATTTCTGTTGGCGGCCCTGCGTGTCTTATTAAAAGAATGGCCGAAGGCTAAACCTAATTCATTGAAGTTAAGATATTTTAAAAAGAGGTCCAATGTACACCACCTTCCAAATAAAAATAATATCATCTATAAACCTTCACCACAAAATAAGGTTTTCCTTAAAATGATTATTGTTCAATATTAAAAACTCTTCCCAAAAATTCATAAAATGGTTTGCGAATATGGTTCCAATTTCGATGCCGCACTTCTGTAAAAAGAATTCCCCTTCAAAGTAAAAATAATTATGAGTCAGAATAATACAAATACTTTTCCAAAATAAAAATTCCTTTGGTCAATAAGTAGGGACCTATGATTGGCCAGATAGTGTCATGTAGCTGTTAACCCCTTCTGATGTTCAATACAGGTATAGAGAGCACTAACAACACATGAAACCCAAATTAAATCTTTACTCCACTTAACATCTTTCATCAACAATAACAGATGTGTAAAAAACCCTCTTAGAGGCACAGACCATCAACACTCTTGAGGAAGCGAGCATGGGTCTCGTGAAACATGTAGAGAAAGCAACAGAGCTGCTGCCAACAGCTGATCCTGTTAGGTACAACAGCCCCGTGCAGTCGAATGGTCCCGAGCCCGAGTCAAGTGATGTCATCCACTGACCCTACTGTTGACATCACCTTGACAACAGACCATGTGGAGTGGGACGCTGCAGAGATCAAAGAACGCTGCAGGCTGCTAGGCAGCAGGGACCCTGCGCTCAGACTTCAAGACTTATTCTGATAATTGCATTTTAGGTGTTTGTCATACCTTCGTCTTTTAATTTTTACTATTTGCATTTTCATACATTGATGTCTTCTATAACCTATGTCAAATTTGCTTTTTTGATATTGCCTTATATGTGATTGTTTTTTCATAGGACACTTTTTTTTATCCATCTGTATCTTCATATTACATCAAGGATAATATTGTGGTGTTTGTGAGCTCTTCTGTCCCCCTTGTCTCAGTGTCTTCGGATCACGAGAGGTTCAGGAACACCGCTTAAAGAAGCTTGCACCATACATCCATTAGACTGTACCCAGGACTTGAACTTTTTATATCTTGATTTACAGAACAATTCCGTATACTAGGTTACCCCAATTGTACGATCGAGGATTTGGTAGGAAGCCAGGAGAGTGATTTCAGCAGGGGAGACACCGAGACAGATTTAGGAGTAAATAAAGTGATTCTAGCAGCAGTGTTTAGGATAGATTGTAGAGGCGAGAGGCATGAAGGTCAGACAGTAGAAGTTGAGACGGGAGAGAATGAGGGCCTGTGTTAGAGTTTAAGCAGTAGAGTGACAGAGGAAAGAGTGAATCTTTGCAATGTACTAGAGGGAAAACCGACAGGTTTAACTACATTGTGAATGTGAAGGGGAATCAAATGTGACACCTTGGCAGCATGCTTGTGATACTGGATGTATGATAGTGCTTTCACCAGTAATTTAGAAGGGGGACAGTAGGGACAGGATTGGGAGGAAGTATAAGGCGCTCCATCTTTGACATGTTAAATTTGAGTTGACAGGGGCAATTCCAGGATAATATAGCAAAGAGACGTTCAGAAACTTTGGTCTGTACAGCAGGTGTAAGGTTAAGGTTAGTGGTTGAAACAATGTGTGTCATCAGCAGATTGGTGATATTTGAACCCAAGAGATGTGATAAGATCACGTAGAGCGTGTGTAAAGAGATCCCAGGACAGACTTCTGGGGTACACCCACAGTGAGATCAATAGAGAAGTTTTTTGCAAACAAGACACTGAAAGTACAATGGGAGAGGTAAGAGGAAATCCAGGTTAGAGCTCTGTTACAGATACCAAGAGTATGGAGTGTTAAGAAGATGGTGTTCCACAGTATCAAAGGCTGCAAACAGGTCAAGCAATATGAACAGTGTGATAACCTTGGTCTTTGGCAGCATGGATGTCATTAGTTATTTTAGTGAGGGCTGTTTCAGTGGAATGAGCAGTGTAGAAGCCAGTTGTAGAGGATCTTGGAGAGAATAAGTGGCGAAAGGGAGAGACAGGATGATAATTACAGACAGGTAGGGTCAAGCTGTTTTTAAGTAAGGGTATAACTGTTGCATGTTTGAAGGAGGAGGGAGAGGTAGCAGAATAGCTGGAAGAGTTGAAAGTGTGCTGGGATAAGAATAGGAGCAAGAGATTTGAGGATATGGGAGGTAATGGGGTCAAGGAAGATATCAGCAGCAACACTTCTGTAACATCAAAAAAAAAAACGCGTTGCCGGCAGGTGGAGTTTGGAAGAGTAGAATGTGAGGCGGATACAGAGGGGATGCCTTTCACGGTAGACCAGGTCTTTTAACACATTTATATTTTTGGGATCATTCAATAGGCAAAACAAGGTAGTGAAATAAAATGGGGTTTATTTGGATAAAACCTTGGACACACAATGAAATACAAAAAGACAGAAATATACACACTTACTGGGGTCTGGGGATTGAGATCTAGCCTTTCCTAGGTGCAGGGCGCCCGCTTGCAAGGGCTTACTCTGATCGGGACCTTGTCCTGGACTGAGATTCCGTATAAACTCCTGACCGGGACCTCGCCCTGAATGTCCTGGAACTGATTTAGGAAAGAAATCCTAACCACGACCGCTACATTTGATTTGTAGAACTTGGCTGCAAAAGACGGGACGTAGCCTCTGCGAGGCAGACTTTCCTAGCTTCAAAACAAAGCCGGTTGCTCTGCTATTTTGAACTGAGCAACTTTGAAAAGCCCGCCCAAGCTTCATCGACTCAAGTCACCGCGGATGGACTGGTTCGGACTCGGCCATCTCCTTACATACACTACGCTAAGCTATCTTTAGCATGGAGGTAGGAGGAGGCGTGCCAAGCCAGCTTGAAAAGCCAGGTGAGCGGGAAATATGATTTAGCCAATGGGAGAAGTGCCTACGAGCTGTATCTCCCCCAGCTAACTCATTGCCACCCGCTGCGCAGGCTCCACCAAGTCTGGCAGATACAAAAGGTGTCCCCACAGGGAGCTCTTTGTTCTCTGGACATGGCAATTCACCCTTCCTCGCCCACCAAACGGTCTTCTCACCTCTGGACATACTCTCCTCTTTGAACTACGGACTCTATACAGACATTCTGGCGTCTATGCTGATACCCTGGCTGACTGTATAGAGTCTTATAACAAATGTATAAAACATTATAAAAGTACACTTTAATAAACTATGCACTTTGGGGTACCATATACTTATAAGTGAAACGGATTTGGAATATTTGGGCTCGAAATCCAGGAGTCTGGGAGACACTGGGTTGCCCCGCTGTAATTCACCCCGCGTACTGGTTTCACGGGTAACCAGAGGGCTTAACTTTTATTGTACAGCCTGGTTACCCCCTCCCGTCACAATGCCTTGACTAATGGAATCCACCTTTGTCTTAAAATAGTCAAAGTCCTGAGGTGAAATGGACGAAAAACAGGCAACAGCTGGTGGCCTGAGTACAGTCAAAGACAGAAGAGTCAGCGTGGGTTAGACTTGAGTGTTGATTAGTGAAAAGTAGGTTTGTTTAGCCTGGGAGAGGACAGAATTGAACAGGATACATTTGTAGTGAAGGAAGTCTGCGAGAATGCGATTTCCTCCAGAGGAACAAGTGCAGGCAGTTTAGCCAGTGTCTGGAGTTAGAGGGGCGAGAACAGCATGTAGATCATAAGAGAAGGGTAGAGCAGAGTTGTTGTTCATGACCAACCAGGTTGTCAGAACCCGGATGAGAGGGAGGAAAGCAAAGTGGAACCAAAAACTGGTAGATTAATCGAGTGCAGGTCTCTACAGACTCGAGGGGTAGATGGAGAGTGAGTCAGAGAGAGGAAAGGGTGAAATGGAGAAAGGAAAAAAAAAAGCGTGAAAAACAGGTCACCCTTGTGGAGTGTTGGCTGCGGTCCATTGGGGAAGATCAAAAGATACAAGAGGGGTCATTGATATGGCAGCTGAAGTCCCCCGGGAGAAGAACAAGGGAGTCAGGAGAGAAAGGAGGAGAGCCATGATTCAAAGTGAGAAAGACAGGGTGGGAGTAGAGCCCGGCAGTCAATAGATTACCACCACCTGGAGAGTGAGGAGGAAAAGCTTGACAGTAAGCCTCAAGCAAGAGAAAATAGGGAAGACAGATGTCAAGTGACCTAGTTTTCTGCTTTACTCTGGATCCCTATCACTCATGGTATGAAAGACATGCTCAGACACATGGTGACCATCTCCCCTTGCTGTATCTGAATTGTTTTCTGCATAATGGGATTAGATCTAAAGCCTGGTTGAAATCATGTCAGCTTCCTTTGCTTTTATATACCTGCACTATCCCACAAGCCAGGGCACAACTATTTTTCCAAAAGGACCAGAATACATTTAATACAGGATAATATTCAGGAATAACTAATGGAAAACAAAATTATTAGTAATAATCAGCATGGATTTATGAAGGATAGATCATGCCAAACTAACCTTATTTGTTTCTTTGAGGAGGTAAGTAGGAATTTAGACCAGGGTAATGCAGTTGATGTGGCCTACTTAGATTTTGCAAAGGCTTTTGATACGGTTCCACACGAGGTTGGTAAAAATATATGCACCTGGATTGAAAACTTGAAGGATAGACAACATAGGGTTGTCATAAATGGAACTTGTTCAGGTTGGGCTAAAGTGAAGTACCTCAGGAATCAGTACTGAGACAGCTACACATAAAGGGGAACTCTCGCACAGCTGAGATGGTGAACCACGGTGAGATGCTAACTAGGTAGGGAGATAGAGTATACAGGAGTCTAGTATATAAGCACTCAATCACTGCTAATGTATAATGATAATATTAAAATACTTTATCTAACAATGAATTAAAATAATGGGGTTTAAAATAAGGGCAGTACGGGACCACTGCTTTTTAACTTATTACCTTGAGGTTGGCAGAGAGAGAAAAGACTCTCTCTTTGCTGATGACACTACATTGTGTAAGGTAGTAGAATCAGAGCAGGATGACATTTCTCTCCAGAAGGACTTCAATAAACTGGAAACTTGGCCAGGTAAATGGTAGATGAGGTATAATACAGACAGGTGTAAGGTTATGCATTTGGGAAGCAAGAATAAACAGGCGACTTACAAATTAAATGGGGAAAATCCTTGATGGAGAAGGATTTAGGAGTGCTTGTAGACAGTAGGATTAGCAATAGTGCCCAAGGTCATGCAGTAGCTGCAAAGGCAAAACAAGATCTTACCTTGCATTAAAGAGAAGTAAACATAATTATGACCCTTTATAAAACATTAGTAAAACCAGACCTTGAATATGGAGTACAATTTTGGTCACCACTCCTTAGAAAAGATATTATGGAACTAGAGAGCGTGCAGAGAAGAGCCACCAAATTAATAAAGGGGATGGACAATCTAACTTATGAGGAGAGGCTAGCTAAATTAGATTTATTTACATTAGAAAAGAGGCATCTAAGAGGGGATATGATAACTATATACAAATATATTCGGTGACAGTACAAGGAACTTTCAAAATAACTATTTATCCCAAGGACAGTACAAAGGATTCAGGGTCATCCCTTAAGTTTGGAGGAAAGGAGGAGGAGATTTCACCAGCAACAAAAAGAAAGTGTTCTTTACAGTAAGGGCAGTTAAAATGTGGAATTCGTTATCCATGGAGACTGTGATGGCAGATACAAAAGATTGGTTCCAAAAAAGGTTGGCCATCTTTTAAGAAAGGAAAGGGGTACAGGGATATACCAAATAAGTAAACATGGGAAGGATGTTGATCCAGGGAGTAATCCGATTGCCAATTCTTGGAGTCAGGAAGGAATTTATTTTTCCCCTTATGAGACAGCATTGGATGATATTTCACTGAGGTTTTTATTTGCCTTCCTCCGAATCAATAAGCAAGTATAGATATAGGATAAAGCATCTGTTGTCTAAATTTAGCATAGGTTGAACTTGGACGCATGTCTTATTAACCTCATCTACTATGTAACATTCAGGAGTAGAAAGGCAACAAGTTTATTGCAATGTCATTTTAGAAACACTATTAAAAGTCATGTCAAGCATTTAGGACATCGGTACCCCATTTATCTACATCACCGTAAAGTCTGAAAACTGCACTTTGCTGCCGAAGCAAGTAGTGTGAAATGAAGAGCAGAGTCTAAGGGTGACCAGTTAGAGTCCTGATGTAAGCTCTACAGAACAGGAACATGCGCGTGAAATTCTACGTAATGAAAATTAGTGAACAAGTGCTAGTTATGTGAATATAATAAATGACTTAGTGATAAAGTTCCAATAGTCCTTGAAGTCCAAAGGCTGCCTAACCGGTCTGGCCATCTCTAAATCAGAAAGCGAAATATGTATAAAATAAAAAAACCTATGGCGCCTAAGGGGACAATCCAGCTGAAATTGCACTAATCAGCAAATGAACAAACCCATATGTAGAAAATCCATATAGGTCCGCGCAGCTGGTTCTGAAGATTCGTGAGGATCACCTCATCCAATCACAAATACATGTGAACAACAAGAGATGACAAATACAAGCACTAATAGTGCATTACCTACAAACAAGTACTTACAATATACTACGACTTCTGTTTAAAAAGCAGAGTGCCCTGCAGTATGAAAAAAAACCCAGCTGTATCTCCGTGCCAGACGGGATGCGGCTGATGTCTCCGATCAACTGCTGGGAATCAGGTAACGTCACAGCTATCGGAATCAGCTGGGATGCTGCTACGGGGTCCTCGAGTCACAACAGGATTAATCTTGCGCGTTGCAAGACTCCTTCAGGGAGGTGCTCACTTTCACAGCCTATTACTAATGATTGCTGCAGTATTTTTTTGTTTATATTAAAACTGCATCCTTAAAAAAAAAAAAAAAGCATTTCCCCCCCCCCATTATACTGCAGGACACTGCTTTTCCCCACATAAGTTGTAGTATATTTTAAGTACTTGTTTGTAGGTAATGCACCATTAGTGCTTGTATTTGTCATCTGTTGTCATTCTCTTGCAATTCTATGTACTCGTCAGCCATGTACAGAAGATTATACCGAGCAACTGGTTAAGGCTTTGTCCCCGCTGGCGCTGAGATGGCTCATGCTTGGAGAGCTCACTGACACGATGCAGGGGAATCTGAGTGCGCTTGCAAGTCAGAAAAATTTGTTTAAGCGCCGGTGAGCGTGTGCATGCGCATATGCGCGCGCATCGTGTGAGCGGGGACATGCATATATATTTATATACAAGTCACCTCGCCAAGCGCCGCACACTCAGCGCTAGCGGGGACGCAGCCTAACTTACTAGTTGTGAGAACCTCATAGCTGATAACCAGTTTAAACAAGGTCTCGAATCCCTGAAAATATATTGTTCTAATATAGTGTTTTGGGACTACACAAAAACACGCTGACCTCTGTACTAAAAATTAGATAAACTCTGTTAGGTTCAATACTCAATGTTTTGTCTCACAGGAGCCTCTCAAGAGCTCCTGTGAGCCGAAATGTTGAGTATTGAACTTACGGTTTGCATTTGGAGTGCCGGTCCTCCTTTTTGACCTTTGAACGATATACCCACAAAATAGTTATTTTTTTATTATTCACTAGTGAGAGCCCTGTTACTGTATATTTGCATACATGTCACAAGCACAAATGAACAGAGCCACAAGGGTGTTAAAACCACATTAGGTTGTCTTAATTTTTTTATTTATTCACTATTTCTAGGAATGGTTCACAACATACTAGTCACAGATACAAAAATGTAATTCAAGTGTGACGAGAATACTAGATTTAACAGTTGACATAAGTCGCACTTTGCACTAGATTTAAAGACAACATTTTATTTTCTCCATGTTTAAGTGCATATTTGCATCAGTGGCCAGTCATGCACAGGAGAGGAATTCAAACGCAGTCTCCTTTTCATCCAAAAGCTCCTTTGCAGTTAAATCCATCTTTCCACGAGAAAAGTCGTTAATATTGAGGCCTTCGACAATTTTCCAGGTCTTATTCTGTTGAGGGGGGGGGGGGGGGGGTGTGAAAAAAACAAACAAACAAAGCGAAGTAAAAACAAAGCCAAGGAGCATCCTATTCCTAAAAATATTGTACAGTTTCAAATGTATGAAGAGATACTTTAATAAAATAATTTGAAGATCAAAATAAGGTTCCCAGTTTTATTATGACGATGAAAAGACTCGCCATGTTCCAACAGGTCAGGCTTTAACATACTGTAGTACACTGCTAAAAATAAATACAAATCTATTTTTCCATGGCTTGCTTTCCCAAAAGAGATTTTATTTATGGGACAGAGGAAGAAGTCTTATCCAGTGAAATATTTTTACAGCAGATGGGAAAATGGGCAGATTAGATGGGCAAATTGATTCTCATCTCATCTGCCATCAAGATATAGATATATTTCTATGAAGAGATGAACCAGCTGAATAAATAAAATGAGCGATTGAAATGTACTGACTGCATAAAGAGCATTGAAACCCCAGGTCATTGAATAAAAAGGAAGTGAAATGAATACAAGTTATTCCTTATGCAAGGAAGTGCGCCAGGAGGGCAACTGTTACCTTGATTGTAACAGGGAATGAATAGAGCAAATCCTCAGCAACTCCATAGGTATTTCCATCAGAAATGACCCCCATGGAAACAAATTCTCCCTGAAAAACATTTTAAATAGAGATCAGATTGTAAAGCGCTGTATGTGCATACAAATTAAACAGCGGAAATAAAAACCACCACACTGAAATACCATTATCCAAATGATGCAAATCAAATGTTTGAATTCTCCCACAAGTGTTTTAAATCCTCATTTAATAGTAAATAAATAATAGAGCCATTATTTACCTCTGGGGTTCCAAACCAGATGCTTCTTATATGATCGCAGATGGCCTTTGCAGCAGACATTGCGCTGGATAACTTCCTTGCCTTAATAACAGCCGAGCCACGCTGCTGCACAGTCTAGGGAATTAAAAAATAAAATAAAAACCTACGCATCAATACAAAAATAAAGTTCAAACAGCAGAAGAGGAAACTTTGTGTTCCATTCCAACATTTTATTTATTTTAACGGTAATGTGTACCATGTTTGATTTTGGCACTATTTCCTTAGCACACCAACCACATAAGAGTTTTGATGCGCGAATCAATGTTTGACTCATTTGGGCACTAGTGCCCAAATGAGTCAGAGAAGGTGGTCCTAATGAGATTCCTTGAAACATGGGAGATTTCTTATTGTTGATAGGGAGCGTTGTTCCAGAGCCTGGGCTCCTCTGAATGCTCTCTCTAGTAAGACCACACCTTGAATATGGAGTACAATTTTGGGCACCGCTCCTTAGAAAAGACATTATGGAACTAGAGAGTGCAGAGAAGAGCCACCAAATTAATAAAGGAGATTTACATTCTAACTTATGAGGAGAGGCTAGCTAAATTAGATTTACTTACATTAGAAAAGAGGCATCAAAGAGGGGATATGATAACTATATACAAATATAGTCGGGGACAGTACAAGGAGCTGTCAAAAGAACTATTCATCCCAAGGGCAGTAGAAAGGACACAGGGTCATGCCTTAAGGTTGGAGGAAAGGAGATGTCACCAGCAACACAAGGAAAGGTTTTTTTACAGTAAGGGCAGTTAAAGTGTGGATTACCCATGGAGACTGATGGCAGATACAATAGAGATGTTTAAAAAAAAAAAAAAAAAGTTGGACATCTTTTCAGAAAGGAAAGATTACATGGGAAGGATGTTGATCCTGGGATTAATCCGATTGCCAATTCTTGGAGTCAGGAAGGAATTTATTTTTCCCCTTATGAGATATCATTGGATGATATGTCACTGGGGTTTTTTGTTTGCCTTCCTCTGGATCAATAAGCAAGTATGGATATAGGATAAAGTATCTGTTGTCTAAATTTAGCATAGGTTGAACTTGGACACCTGTCTTTTTTCAACCTCATCTACTATGCAACGATCAAAACCTCATAGTTCGGATGAAATTACTTCTTACAGAAATCTATGTTAGTGACATTACAGTCAATTGTAATATTTGCAAAATGTGCGAGGGGGAGGAAAAAATAAATAAAAAAAAGTCTTCCTTACCGCAATAAAATCACCTTTTAACCAGCTGTCATCCTTAACAGCTTCATAAATCCCAACTTTCTTTCCGTCTACTTTTACAGTGGCATGACAAGCATCAGGATACTGAGTGGAGGAGTGATTTCCCCATATGATCACGTTCTTTACATCATCCGAAGCCACATGCAGCCTTAAAGCAAGCTAAGGAGGAGGAAACAGAATAAAAGCACAATATTGCTTCCATAAAACACAGTTCCACAGGAGATTTCCACTCTTAAGATTCACCATACATACAATATTTTTATTATGTACTACAAGTTATGAATCTAACCTTCGCACGCTGTTCTATAGACCGTAATAAGCCTAGAGCTCTGAAGTGCAAGCACATTGGCAATACCACCCTTTCTACTACAACAGGAACAAGGGGAGGGGAAGGGAAGTTCTCCTTGGCTGAACTGCTCTATTTTCTGCTGGCAGAAACACCTACCATATTACGGATTTAAATCTCCCTCCAAGGGAAACAAGATGGCCACCAAATTGTGGGCAAATACGAAGTCTCCCATTGGACACCCATTTAAACACTTAAAAAACCAGGATGCTCCAGTATTTTCACCAGCTGAGTATCTCTGGAATGAAAGAGTCCCAGGAGCTGAAAGGTGCAAGGTTCAGCTCTGGAGAACCACCTAGAAAAAAAATGGCAGGATTGCCACTTCAAATAATTTGATAATTTTTTGGACCACTGAAGGGTGGCTTGTGGTCAAGAACTTTTAGAAATGCAACTTTTCCGGCCCAAGCCCACATGTCTTACCTGAGCTTTTGCTCTGTTGTGATCCAAACGGGTCAGGCAGCTAAAATTGTCTTTTGGGATGGACGGAGCAGACTTCAGTGCAGTCAGACAGTTGGTATTTGCTGGATTCCCCACAACAACCACCTAACAAACAAGTAATTAATACCTCTATAGCGTGAAGGCGCAGCCCAACATGCCCAAAGGCAACTCTAATAACTTATGTAACAATCAGTTTTATTAGCTTTCAAAAGCCTGGTTCTAATTTGTACAACAACCTTGGTTTTGTTATTCGTAATGGTTAATGTCCATGCAAATGTAAAATTTTAGTGAAACAGGGTTTCCAAGTAGCCCCCTTCCTTCCCCCTATATTCCAGGGTAGCCATCAAGATAGAGAAAGGAAAATATAAAAAGGTAGTTTTTATACGGGAGTAATTTCCTGTACTGCAAGGTAGAATGTTAAATATTAAAATCTACTTTATCTCCCAAACGCGCCACTTTAACCTCTTCAGTCAATCACCTCCCTCACCAACACCGCCCTCTCATCCACCACTCTTACTCTGGTCACCTTCAACAATTCATCTTCTCGCCCACAAGTTCTTGGTCCTGTCTGCTGGCTCTACACTGCCCCCTCTTGGCATCTAATTTTCCATTATTTTGCAGACATCCAAACCTATTTCTCCTTCCCACAATTCATTCACTAATTTCTCTCTCCTTGACCAAACTTCTCATACACTCCCTCATCTTCCCCATTGTTAATATGGTAACTCCTCCCTCCCCTCCATATCCAAAATGCTGTAGCCTGTACACTTCAATCTCCCTCACTATGCCCACCCCTCTCCCAACTCTACTGGCAATCCAGCCAACATGTCTCTTCAAATTCCTCACTCTGGTCTACAAAATCAGTCCATTGTCGCGCCCCCCCCCTCCCCCTTACCTTTCAGCAGTCACCCCTCCCTCATCACGCCAACTGCCACAGCCCTCCCAACCCACTCTCCCCAGCACCTGTGCTCAATTCTGATCATTTGCCTATCCACCACCCCTCCACTGGAACAAGCATCCCTCACCCCACCCACAATCCCCCTCCTACCCTCATCCCTTCATAAAGTCTCTCAAAACCCTCCCAAGTCACCCACTACCAATTGCCTCCATTGTCAGAGCCATTACCATGCCACAGGACAAGACCAAAGCCAGAGACCGGACACCCAACCCATAATGTCCCCACCACAATGACATCTTACTCTATGCTACCACACCTTTATTTTACCAACTAATTAACAGCACCCTGCACAAGGGCACCATGTAAAAATGTTATCGATATTAGATACAGAAAGATCAACCATTTGCTCCACAAAAAACAAAAAAAACACACCACACCCACAAAATGTCAAAAGGCCTCCCCACCTACAGTGCTTGTATGACTGGAAAGCTACTGCATGATAACAGCAGGGAAAAGGACGAGGGCTTTCCTAAGGCAGGAAATCGTTCCAAAGTACCCAAGTGCACAACAATATAAAGTTTACGCAACAGTAACTTGTTTGCAATACAATTCAATGAGTACAGAGTTTAATGAAGAAAATTGAGTAATGGCCCTGGAACTCGTCGCCCCCCAATTCACATGTTCCTGTATGTAAATACCTTTGTTATCCCCCCCGTGGCAAGCTTTCTACTACCTCCAAAGTATTGTCTTTCTAAAGCATTTAGACATGGGGGATTATAAAGAAATTCAAACCACAAACAAGGAATATTGTCAAATGTATGTTTTGCCTCCTTAACAGGATCAGAATGCAACAGCAAGCGTACAATACAAACCCCACTTCATGCAGCAGTTTCAGGTTTTTCTGTTTTGGTCAAGCCCTCCATGAAGCCACTACTTTCAACATCACATGCAACACGTTCTGCAGTGCTAAGAACAGTCACCTTGACACTCTTCTTGGAATACTTATCCAAGGCTGCACCCTGGGACTTAAAGATTTTCACATTTGCTTTCAGCAAGTCTTTCCGTTCCATGCCCTCCCTCCTTGGCATGGAGCCAACCAGAACAGCTAGATCAAGGTCCTTAAAGGCCACTTCTTCTTTGTCTGTCGCAATAACCTCTGGGAAAGAAGAAAGAACCTTTTCGCATTGCTGCGCAAAAAAACTTATCTGAGAAATAACTTCACTACTGCTCGTTTAGCAGCGTCGGTCATATACAAATCAGTTTATTAGCTTTTAAAATGACCAAAGACTGTATACATTAGTTATGCAGATCTGCTAATCCATACACAAATATTAACAGGGTATGGTAGTGTGTACATATAACCTTTATACAGAGGGGCTGAATACAGCTAAAAAACACTGAATGTTTAGCCAGTCAGATCTAACTAGATTATAAAAGCAGAGCGAGTTACTAAGTTTGGACATTAAGGTTTCAGAAGTGGAAATGCAGCTTCAGTATTTGGTTTGTGACCCGATGACAGGTACGGCTGCAAGGGCAAAAAAAAAAAAAAAAAATCCTGCAAAAAGCAGATCTCACAGAATATACACAACACCTTATTTTATTTTTAGGCACCAACTGAAATGCAGTGTAGAACATAAACACAACAATTCCAACGTTATAACAAAATGGCAAATTCTATTTTGTATTTTTTTTTTACAATAGAACACTATTGGATTATATTAAAGAGGCAGTCCAAGCTGCGCCCACAAAAAAAAATGTTTTTTTTAATATACCCAGCCTTAGATTAACTTTATTGAAAAGTAATTAACCAAGCTGCTGATCGATTCGTTCTCCCGTGTTAAGTCGTTTACCAGGGTTCACTAAATGGCTGCATTTCAGTTTAAATCAAGCCGTCAGTGTAATTAAGCAGCTAGAATGTATTCTGCTATCACTAAGGTAACCATCTATTGTTATAGTTTGCTGAAAATGCTGGGAATATTGGCAATAAGTTATCATTATCAGAAACAGGAAAGTATTGCACTGCTGGACACACACGTTAGGTTTAGAGCTTGCAGGGTTTGTCTGCTGGGGAGGTAGGCCAAAACCCGCTATAGAAAGCAAAGGATGCTCAGTATATTAAAAACAGCATTAAGATGTTGAATAATAAAAAAAATATTATACAATGCAGCAAGTATTATCCAATACTACAGAACGGATTAAAAAAAATAAAAAATAAAAAAAAAAAAAGATTTTGCTTGAATTGCCTTTTTAAAAATGGTGTGTTATCACAACATACCAAGCAAGTGGAAAGACACTGCAGGAAGAAGTTCATAATGCAATACGTAAAACATTTTCAGATGGCAACATGTTCAACAGTCCACAATACTATCAACTTTTGTGCAGTTCAGTTAAACATACTAGGAGTTTCATTCCGTTGAAGTGTGGATAGGCCTTTCCACAAAGTGATCAGAAAGAACAGACTCAGAATGTACAACGACCGTGCAAGCAAAGCATACTGCACATGTAAAGGGTTTGCAATGACAGCCCTGCGGACGTCAATGCAAAGTGACATCATGTACATGTTACCTTTTAACAGTGGCAGAGCACAGTCCTCCAGCTCCATCACGACACCTTCCAACACAGTCATCATGGGAGTGATGTCCAGCAGAACAAGGACAAGAGGCTGGAAAGCGAGCACACACATTGTCCAGAAGTATAAATATGCAATAAGGTACATAGTACTTTAATGAATCTGGCTGTATTAAAGACTCAATAACCAACATATTGAAGCATGCACCTCACAAGCCTTATCAGACCTTAGGTCTGCCAAGTTGTACTATGGATTCAGTAGTCCTGGGCTTTTGAGTTTTTCACCATCTCAGAAAACATTTTTTCCTTTCATTAGTATTAACCTTTTGCATGCGGGAGAGACCTGCAATGCATGCGATTACAGCACTGAAACGGTTACCAACTAAGAACTAAATGGCCTGGTAAGGATTATATCTAGCACAACTCAACCAGGTGCTTTAAAGGATTTTTTGGCCAGACTAGATTCTCCCAAGCATAGAGGAAGGAGTCAAAAACAGGACTGTGCGAGCAAAGCGGCACAGAGGATATCGGGCTGCAGAAAACGCCAAAGAGTGCAGATGTTTTTATTGAACACTTTAAATGCCAGTGATGACGGAGGAGTGATTCCGAATAAGAACATCTCTTAAGATACATGCACACAAAAGGGGAGGGATTAAAGATAGAATGTGTTTGTATCATTAAGGGAAATTAGATAAGGTGTTGGGAAGAGGGGCCACACAGAAAAACAGGGATACAAAATCAAGAGTGAATAGTTCAGTCAAAAAGCACCAAATATTAATTTGGCTCATTGATGAACATACTGTTCTTATGGTTGGTGCATTCAAGGAGAAATGGGCACAGTTTGAGGGGATGAAGAAAACCGTGTTTGTTTTCACAATATACCATTCAAGAAATTACCTGGTCTTTGCCAAAGACATCACCCTTAGCAATGCTGTATAGCAGGGAATAGGCAATCTGACCAGCAGCTCCCGTCACCAGGACCCGGATAGGCGCAGACTGTAAAATAAGACAAATGGAAAGTGGTCAACATTTTGTCGAACGCTCTTGCACTCATGTTTGCATTTGTAGAACGACAAGGGTGGTGGAAGCAGAAAGGCCCTTCAGGAAAACCCCATGTTCAGAAGTCAAAGGATTTATAAGTTACAGTAGAATGCGAGGCCTGTATTTCTAGGAGACAGGTGGAGGCTAAACTTGAGAAAGAGACGTCACATGGTATGGCTGAGAAGTTCGGTTTCAAAATGATAAAGGGCAATCTCACACAGTAGGCCAAAAACACTCCACCACAATTGATCAATGCAAAAATCTGTTTCCTTAAAAAGGATTCAGTTTCCCATAAAGGTTGCTCTTATTTGCTTCTTGTGGAGTCAGTTTCAATTTTCTCAGGGTGCTATATGGCAATTATTGTGCTTTCCTGAATCTCCAATAGAGCGGTGCACATTAAATCAAACATTACATGAGAAAAATAAATACATTTGTGCAATTTCCCTGTATACAAAAAGTTGTAAGTTAAACTTTTGTCTTGTCACAGAAATTGTATTTGTGATGGTGAGGTTTTAATTCAATGAAAGATTGGAGTAGAAATTATTTTAGTGTTGAAATTTCCATACTATCACTTTGAATACATGATATAATGGACTTGATTAGTAAAGATACATATATTTGGGATGGTAAAGTATCTAAATGCAGTTACGCAAAAGTCGTGTGCGAGTGTTCTAGGACTGGACAGTTTATAGAGACTGAAGTACAGTGCCTGTCATCTATAGCAGGGGTTGCCGGGACTTGTTACTCGGCCATACCATTCGGATGCTTGACATCCAGGCACCGAACTAAAACTCCTAGCAGGCAGCCAACAAACCACAATGATGTCACTTCCGCTACTTCACATGTGCAGTCCCCTCACTTTCGTTTCAATTTTCATCCCCATGCACTTCCTTCCCCCCACCCCCATGAGACTTTTGTATGTACCAGCTAAGAAGTTCCACTTCAAAACCACCCATAAAATTACACATTATACACTCCAAAGCATTTGGTAACTATGAAGACATGGGTGGAGAAATATTATAAACAAATGCAACTGCCATATGTTCACTTTGTCTCTTGGGCTGTGCTTCGTAAAGAAATGTTTGACACTCACAGTAATGAGTACTCTAAAAGGAAGATTTGTTTAAACCTTAAATTATAATGAATCAAAGCAAATATTTCTTGAGGAGGAAATGGCAGTCACTTTTCTATCCAAAACTTAAGTTACAAGCAGATCTTGAGTGCTAGAGTCACTGCACAGTGCTTACATTTTTTCAGCGCTATTAAACCTTGGGTAACATTTTAATCTATCCCTTACATAGGCCCCGACCCAATATGCTATGTGGGACAGGATTTTCATCTAGTTCCCTTCTCCAGCACAAGGAAGGCAGGGATATTTAAATCATAGTTACATAATGTATTTTAATGCAGGTGTGAAACATTTGTTATCCGCGTGAGCAACTGCATTAAAACTAGCAGGAGATTGGCCCAGAAAGAATATTTCATAAGGAAGACCATCAACATGTGTTTTGGATCTAAGCATTGCAGGCCCTCCTGCTGGTAGCAAATGAATGCAAGTTACAAAAGACCGGGTGGAAAATCCCACTGCATAAAATGTAAATGTTCCAGAAAATGCATTGTTTGGGGGAAAGTGAAAATATTCTGGAGCCACAGGGTATACGCTGGGTATAAGTACGGCCAGATAGCTTAACTCGTTCCTTTTACAAGCACAAGTTTTGCCTTTTCTTCACTTTATTGGGGAAAGCATTGACACACAAAGGCACTTGTAGATGATAGTGTAGTGAGAGAGCTTCTCTATAGCGAGGGTGCTTGATAGTAGGGTAAGGTAAAAAAATACAGTAATCCTCTATCGCAGCCGCTTGGAAGCATAAAAGCTCCCTCAAAAAATACGATCTCTAGAAGAATTACCACGGTTATGACCATGGAAAAACTTACGGCCATGCTCACACAGAAAATCCCCCAGTTCAACAACACCTGGGGGCCATGGCGAGCCCGCTGAGGCCCAACTTCCCTATAAACAAGTTCCCGAACCAGTTGCTCCGTCCAATATGAAAAGACTGAGTGAGCCGCTCTCAACCCCCCCCTCCCCCTTCTGTTAGTCATCCACACTTCCCACTCCCCCGCCCCTGTGCGTGCGTCCTCCCCCCCCCCCCCAAACAAAAAAGCCTTTTTTTGGATTCAATGATTGTACTTTATGTTCATACGAATGAAATGTACCTGTATTTGTTCCCCGTTTGTTTCCAATAAAGGAAAAAGATTGAAAGAAAAATCTAAACAAAAACAAACCAGTAATCATTGCCAGGAGGTGAATAGCATCAGCTAGGTTAGAAAGGAAGTGTAACGGAATCTGGGAAACAGGAATAGTCTCAGGATCAGACTAATGTGAACAGAGACAAGAGGGGGTGGAATAGCCCACTCAGCTAAGGAGAATAGGAGGTTGCTAAGGCAACCAACACTGACTAGGGCTGTGTAAAGAACATAAGTATCAATAATGTTGCCTTTTACACATGCAGCTAGCTGCTGGGACAGGGGAAATTACAGCCATCTAAACTAGGGAGACAAAACCTACCAGCTGCAAAGGGGAACAGGAATTAGACAATCCAGTTCCAGGACAAAGAAGGGAAAGAATTATAGATCTAGATAGAGATATGTTCTATACAACAAGCCAATAACCTATTGGGCCGTGCACTGATTAGCAAACCCATTGACCATCAATGGAGAATTAGCTATGAGAGCACCTTAGAAATTAACCAGTATCTTAAGAGTTATTCAGCGTTTTATATCCAGAAAACAAAAAAATTGCCAAGACAAAGCAGACTAGAAGTTAAACCAGGCTTTATGACACATCTCACCGATTACTGCTTCTCTCAATGTTGATGCTAAAAATATTGCTTCCGTTTTGAGATCTGACTAATGCAAGATGGCTACACAAGATCAGTGAGGAGAATATCACCATATAGAAGCATCCTGTTCTTTATGCATGTTTGTGTATCCTGCAAAAAGAAACAATTTGTCCAAGTTAACCCCCTCCAGTGCCTATAGCTACCATTTTATATTGTTTTGCCCCAGAATTGCTCCACTTGATATTTCAGCTATTTAACCTAATTAAATGTCAGGTTATTCTGAACGCCTATGCCATAAAAAAACAGTCCATCGTTAACCCAATGCTACTCCTTGAAACATATGGATTTTTTTTTAAATTCATGTTAGTACAGGGATTTAACTTGTCGTTATTTATGACATGGCTAAAAGGTGGCGCTACTCCCATCCACAAAATATGGTTTAAGAGGTGGCACCTTTGTTAAAATACAACTCTAGATAACACACAGAGACATCAGTGCACAAAAATTAGTCCACTCTCAACCAATTATAGTCACTTGTATGCTAAATTATGTCCGGCCAGTGAAGCGTCCCAAGAACAGGGTTCATGGCAGATTCAGCAGCACAGCTACTCATTCGTCAGCCTTGGACAGCCTCTCCAATTATATGGAGTGCAATCTGAGGCATGTTGGCTGACCGATGCTTAAATACTCTATTCCGCAACCAAGCCCAAATGGGTACGGTGAGACAAGAATGCACATGTAGTTGTATAAAAATAACCAGAAATGAAAATAAAACGGAGTAAGAACTAGATAGAAACAAAATGTCACCCAGCTCAGTTTGTTTTGTCTGTGCAACCAGTCATTTCTCATGGTACATATAATACAATGTGCTGCAAGCTGCAGTAAGTTTCCCCTTAGGGTTAACAGTGTTTATTTTTTTGTACGATATGATGTAATATGTATGGCATGGATACCAATGCACTAGGGGCACCTGTGCCACACATGGCCCTCGGGTGTTGCCAAACATCCAGCATCTTAAAGGTTAAAGTAAAAACAGTCTATCCCAGGATAAGTGAATTAAGAACAGTGACATGTTTAATAATCTTACCCAAAACCACTGATTACAGCAAAGAAAGGCAGCACACCACAGGTAAGAGTCAAAAATTGTGCATTATACACAAACTCCTTAAAGCAGGACCTTCATCTGTATGTGTTTTTTACACTTCATTGGTACTGTAGTGCCAGCGATTATTCTAAAACAAACCTGGGGCAATCTCCAAAAAGACCCAGGTACATGCTGCAACATTTCTGCAGACAGACTAATGGCCCGTCTGATTAATAGCAGGGGTCCCTGGCAGTCCCATTTAAACTGAATGGGACTGCCAGAAAACCCTGCTGTGTTAATCTGATGGTCCATTAGCCTCTGCAGAAATGTCACTGAAATGTACCCAGCATGTAAACTGGCTAATTTAAGGCAAGTTTTAGAATACTCATTGGCCTGTCTGTAATTAGAAGCATTGGATGGTTTCTAGTCTTAATATCTCTTGGTTAGAAACCCAAGTATTCCAAGCAGCAGGTCAAGTGTATTGTATTCTGTTGAACCAACGATTGCATAATTACTTTGCAAACCATAGTTGACGTGCTTGAATTCAGTGTATTTGGAAAAGCAAAACATTCCTTTTTCACATGATAGATAACCTTATAGTTAATGGACTAAATGAAATCAATTACAGCAACATGCAGAAAAAAAACCCCCACACCCCATGCCAACTTTTCCTACCTATACCTTTTAATCCAGTGACTTGACTTTATTTTAAGTTAATATGCATCACTCGTTTTTACATTTCGTGGGATTGAAAAGTATAAAAAACACCCATGATAGGCAGTCATAATTCTGATTTAGTGCTTATAATATTTCTGCATGCTTGAAGACCTCTGCTTTAAGTAACCCACTGACTAATCTATTGCGATCACTTACCAGGGATGGGACTGACGCAGCAATGCAGTATTTGCAGCCCTGTTATTCATATTGACTTGGGAATAGTTTTCCCTGTTCTAATGAAATAAGAGGCTCCTAAATAAAATGTATATATGCATTTTCCCAAGCCTCTGGTCCTGTCACTACTAGGCCTGCGTGCACAAAAGGCATAGAGTTCTTCCACTGACCTTCACCTCTGTTAAAGCCTCAACTCCCTTACAAAAAGGGGAGACAAAGCCATAATGAAGGTCACTCCCTGCAGCATTACCACTAGAGGTTACACACTGCAGCGTTGGTTTCTTGGTAACATGCCAAATACTATACACAAAGAGAACATTGCAATGAAATGCTGTGTGTGCAAATTTCACCCATTCACTGCACATTATCACCCTTAAACACCCCCAACGACCTGTTCATTCAATCACAGCTTAATTTACATCTATTAGCAGCTAAGCAAGAAGCCCAAAAGATTAAAATGGCATGTCACCATGTGCTAGTTTGGGAGATTAGCAAAGACGGCTTTCCTGCCTATATATGGCTACCGAGGCAGGAGACATTGCAAATACATATGCGGCAGAGGATATACAGACCATGTTGCTGGGTGATCTGTGCAGCGGGTACACGGGCGGCAGTGAGTGAGCTGAAGTGCTGCTTGTGGAGACACTGTTCTCAGTCACTGCAGGTCACCTCTACACAGCGATTCCAGGGAGGGCAAAGCTACGCAGGGGAACACGTGATCTCACACACCTCCTCTCTCTGCCAGCAGGAAGTGAGGGGATTTTGTAGTCTGCAGTCGGGCACGCGCCCGCGACTTCCAACGTTGGCAAAATAACGCGGACTACAAGACCCAGCATGCAACGCGGGTTGCGTCAGCAGTTAAAGGTATCACTCCGCGGGTGGGAGTATGGTAGGGATCATGTTACACATCTCGCGTGGTGATGAATTATATGAATTGCAAACTAATTTAAGAATAAATAACAGTCACGTTGTGGTAGTTGTATGTATATTGATTAGGCTTCAATCCCCTATTAAGCATATCAGTACCATACATTGATCCCACATGCGATTCCACCGTCATTGTGGCTACACTTTTAAAATAACAAAATAATACACGGTTCGGGCTGCTGCATTGTTTCTGGACTAGCTGTGATTGACTCCTGGACTACACCAATCACTTGAGAGGGAAGGAGCGGGAACGGGCTGATGACGGCAGCGTGAGCTCAGGGCAGTCTCCTTGCATGCACCCCCCAGCGGCGCCCCGATAGGATGGTTGCTAGGAGACGACGTGACGCCTCAGCCTGTGCAGCACAGGCCGCCGGAGAGAGCGGAGGGAGGAGCCTCACTGTGCTGCTGAGATTCAACGCAACGTCGTGTCCGCCCGGGCACCGGGGATAGCAGCGGCAGGGGAGTCATACAGCAGGGGGACACCCCGGGGTGACGGAGGTACGGTGCTGCTCATGTCTCTCCCAGGCTCCTTTCCTTAGGTTATTCTTCATACAACCTGTGACTTTTGTGGGCGTCATATAATTAATCGAAAAGGCCGTGCTACGATTGGTTGGGTACGTGATTGGTTGGGTTTGGGTAACTGATTGGTTAGGTTTCGGTAACTGATTGGTTAGGTTTGGGTAAGTGATTTGTTGGGTTTGGGTAACTGGTTCTGTTATGGTAAGTGGTTTGTTGGGTTTTGGTAAGTGATTGGTTGGGTTTGGGTAAGTGGGTGGTTGGGTTTTAGTGGTTGGGTTTGGGTAAGTAATTGGTTCTGTTTGGTTAAATAATTGGTTGGCTTTGGGTAAATAATTGGTTGGGTTTGGGTAAGTGGTTGGTTGGGTAGGTTTTTTGTAAGTGGTTGGGTGGGTTTGGGTAAGTGGTTGGTTGGGTTTGGGTAAGTGGTTGGGTTTGCGTAAGTGATTGGTTGGGTTTGGGTAAGTGGGTGGTTGGGTTTGGGTAAGTGGGGGGTTGGGTTTTGGTGGGTGGTTGGGTTTGGGTAAGTGATTGGTTGGGTTTGGGTAAGTGGGTGTTGGGTTTGGGTAAGTGGGAGGTTGGGTTTTGGTGGGTGGTTGGGTTTGGGTAAGTGGTTGGTTGGGTTTTGGTAAGTAATTGGTCCGGTTTGGGTAAGTGGTTAGGTTTGTTTAAATAATCGATTGGCTTTGTTTAAATAATTGGTTGTGTTTTGTTCAGAGATTGGTTGGGTTGAGCCATAACTGTCCAAGAATCCCATGAGTAAAATGTCTGGATCAAAGTAAACCAACAAACACATAAATTACATATTTGGGTTTAATTATCAAAAAGTGATATTTTAATAGAAAATGTCACCCCAGTTTGGGAAAGATCATCTGAAGGATATAGAGTATCTCTAACAAAGAGAAACTCAAACTGTCGCTCAGCCTAGGTAGGGAATGTATAGCTGCTAACGGGTAATACAGTACTTTCAAACTAGAACATGGGAAAGAGGAAAGAGAACCCCCTAGTGTTCCACACTACTAAGCAATAGGAAAAGATCATATGGATGATACAAAAATGCTTAAAACATAAACTTTATTATGATAATCATCAAATAAATGGGAATAGTATAAACACCCATGCAACTGTATCCCCTTTTCCCCGTATGTAAGGGAAACTACCTGTGCTGCCGTACCTGTGTGGCTTACGGGAGGCCTGATCCTCCGCCACTGGAAGCCTGGGGTGGTCACGTTCGTTGATATTCAGCGCCTCCACCTGAGAGAGATCCTAACGCAGTAGGATAACCTCTAACAGGAACCCACTAGTAACGAATAAGGATACAAACAGTATAGCTAACTCATATTTACTGGCATATAACTGATAAACATGATACTATACAAGGCCACCAAAGCCGTACCCACGCAGTACCCTCACTGTCTGACCACCACATGGTTCACACCCCGGTGAGGGTTCCCCAAAGTTATAAGGGTGCCCTGGGCACCTAACCACCCAGTGTCCACAAGACAGGCCCACCCCAAAGTGTGTGAGGAGTAGCGCTAGCCCTGTGTATGGCCGGTGGTGCACGTTGGTACCTTCTTGGTCTTAGGCCAGACCAGGTCAAACTGTAGCGTGGATACGTCGGACCGCAGAGTGATACCACGATGCGATTTATCCGCTCCTTTCACGAAGTCGTCCGCCTCTGAGGGAGCTCCCGTTGGAGTATGTCCCTATGAGTGTCTATAATGACCCGTGGTCTGGTCCCAGACCGTAGATCGCTGCGTGGCTCTGTCACTGATGTAGCAGCACTAACAGCAAACTAAAGGGGTGTCCTTAACTGAAAAGGCCTTCCCTATACAAGCGCTGGCACTACCGTGAGTCAGGGACTAGCTGGGGCCAACAGCAGAAAGCTGGCCTTGTTCCAGGGCTACTGGCACCTGGAACACTATCTCACTCCTCTGCGTCCTGCTTCCGACTCGCGTGGTCCAGATTCGCGCCAAACCTCACTGCTTCCTTTCCGCGGATCTGGGAGCCCTATTGGCTAAACCTGCCCATGTGATGATGCAGCCTCTGAGGCTGCTGGATCTTGTATTCCCTAGGTCTCCTCTGCGGAGCTTGTGTAATGGCCGCCGTTCACACCCCCGTACTGCGCAGGCGCATGCTTTCCCTCGCGCATGCGCAAGCAAAACAACATGGCAGCCCCCGCTGTCGGGTGCGCTGCAGAGCTCCGGCGACTCGGTCACCTCGCTCTACCTGGCGTTCCCTGCAGTCCCTACTCCGCCCTCAGTCCCGGCAGAGCAGCCGTAGCCCCCCCCCCTTCCCCGCATTGGAGGTAAGGGGCTCGGCTACACAACAAACAAAGGGTGTTTTGTAACCATAGCAAATGTCGTGTTGACACTGTTATATTTGTGCATAGTTAATGGTGAGATCTCATTTATGACTATGGTTACAAAGAACACCTAGTAAGAAATATATGCATTAATAGCAAAACTAATGTGGAGGAAAAACGCCGGTCTTCGGGGGGTAGATAGCAGGCCATCTGCTTGTCAGAAAATATAGTAGCAGTCGCAGGGCCGGCCTAAGGCTTTGCGGGTCCCAAGGCGGCATGCTGGCTGAGGGGCCCACCCTGTAAGAAGAAGAAAAAAAAAGGGGGGGGACTTACCTTGACAAGCAGCACTCCTTTTCCCCCAGCATCATGTGACATCACGTTGCATGTCAACACACCATCACGGTGTCGTGACGTCACATTGCCAGGAGGCGGCTCGTTGCGGAGAAGGTAAGAGCTATCACACCCCCCCCCCCCCTTACACACACCTACCTCTCTGCCAGTCCAGGGGCAGCTGGAGGAGGAGGGGGGATGCCCACACTCCCTCCACCAGCTCCCCCCTCCGGTCGAATGAAAGTTGGATCCAGGCGCCGCGAGGAGCCTCCTAAGGCGTGTGGCCCGAGGCGACCGCCTTGCCCTAAGACCGACCTGCAGTGGACTTAATGCTAGTAGCAGCCTATCAAGGAGATATATGTAGGGGTTAAATCCCTCAGTGTCCAGATAACAGCGATACACTACAGCTGTAGTGCCTAGGATATTGGATAAGTGACATTGATTCACTTAACGTGTGAAAAAGGTGTAAGTGCTACAGCGCTAATGCTTAAATAAAAAGTAGTGTACTATAAAATCTAGGAGTAATAACCACAGTGCCTGAAAATTAGGAAGGCTGCCAGGAAAAAATATAGATAAGACTATACACACAACAAATACAAAGAAATATACCGGCGCCTCAAAAAGTCAATAATACAGTGAATGTCCTGACCATATGGCATGAACCAGTCCTGTTGAACTAGAAATCCTCTGATGATTCTTGATAGTTGTCTCACCACATGAGAAAAGAAAACCAGAAACCGATCATAGTATATAACTGTATAGGATACTAAAACCATAAAATCTATAAAACTAAATAATGACACACAAACACAGAACAACACTTATAACAAACTCGGGAACTGCTGGTAAACAAACTATAACTTACAAAACAGACACCCATATAATGGGCAACATACAAAGACTAAAAAACCTGCAATTTGCCAACTATAATAGACTGATTTAATAAAAATTGTGACATACACATAAAAGGTAAACACTGATTGCTGCTCCAGATGGGCAAAATTGAAACCCTACTCACAAGAAGCCAAATAAAGGTAGGCACAGCAAGTAGTAACTCCACGGGTAATGTCCACTCTCAGGGGCTGAAGTCTTCACCGGTGAAAGACCGTCCCCCGGCCGTGCGGACCACCACTGATGCGGAACCCACCGCTGTCACTCCACCTCCAAGTGCTGCTCTGTGTGTCGGCCGTACACTCCTGTCACAATTATTCCAAGGCAATACTCAGGGGAAAAAGGGGATCCAACGCTCTACGGATTTGATACCAAGCTAATTTATTTGCGCCACAAAACGTTTCGACCTAGATAGGCCTTTCTCAAGCGTTTGTGTGTCATTATTTAGTTTTATAGATTTTATGGTTTTAGTATCCTATACAGTTATATACTATGTTCGGTTTCTGGTTTTCTTTTCTCATGTGGTGAGACAACTATCAAGAATCATCAGAGGATTTCTAGTTCAACAGGACTGGTTCATGCCATATGGTCAGGACATTCACTGTATTATTGACTTTTTGAGGCGCCGGTATATTTCTTTGTATTGATGCACTTAACCCCAACAGTGCTGTACTAGAGAGATAAAGTTCCCAATGAGGTTACCTAAGTCTCTACTTTCAGAGTGTGGCATTCACTGTTATGAGAATCCTCATAGCAGAGTTTTTCAACTTGGGTTCCCCTGGCATCCCTAAAGGGTTCCCTACAATTTTAAAATTTTACCAAATATAGAAGAATTTACAATGCATCTAATCTCAGACGCTTTAGAGAGGGTTGGGGTTCCTCAGAATTTCACATAGGGTTCCTTAACCAAAAAAAGGTTGGAAACCGCTGCCTTATAGGGTAGCTGTGGTGTTGGAGGTAAGGCGGGTTCACTTAGCCCAAAAGGTCAACACTAGTGATTAACAGCTCTCAGTGAAGCTCCAAGGGTAATGTAGAGCAGAGGTTAATTCCTCCAGGTCCCAGAAGCCTAGTGCTACAAAAGCAGTTATTTATCTTTATATAGTCACCCCCTCTCCTGTCTCTTAGGCCGCGTCCAGGGTGAAGCTGAGCGTGCGCGCTCGTGCTCAGCGCTATCAAACACATTGCGACAATGTGTTTGTCCTAAGTGCGTTCGCCCGTGCTCCGCGCTCAGCTGCTTGCCGAGACAAATTCTTTTGAATTTGTCGCACTTGCCCTGGTCATGTCACGGGCCCGCCCCCCCCTCGTGCGCAACTACACTGGGTATTAATCACCCCCGCTCTCACTGCGCGGTGCTCGAGCCAGAGCGCGCTCGCTCTCTGCCTGGACGAGGCCTAAGGGCTCAATTATACCAACTGCTGCAAGGCGGCAGCGCTATTCTATGACGCCACCCAGCGCTGCTGCCGAGCAGCATAGTGATTATACCAGGGAGCCGGTGGAAAGGAGGCTTGGCCGTGAGCGGTTGGCCCTCATTGGCTGGAACTGCTCATGTGACGCAGCCGTCGCCAGCCAAGAACAAATCTGCAGATTGCGCCAGGAGACAGCCGCCCTGCAGCTCCACGCGGCGCGCACACCTCAACAGGTATGTGCTCTGCTATTGTTTTTTTAAATGTTTTTTTAAACAGACAGCGGCACGCGCACATTTTCCTGTATAATCACGGCCTTAGCTAGCAGGCGCTCCTACCTTGATTAGCATAGCTCCATATATGTCCTGGCAAGCACTGCAGCACAATGAATATCTGGGGATTTAACCCCACTCTAGCTGTTTCACAATATAACTGCTTTATGTGCCTTATTTCAGCATCTAAATATTTTGGCAGAATTTTGCTCCTATGTCCTTTCTATACAAAAAAGAAGTGTTAAAGCAGCAGTCCTCCCCAGACCCCTCTCTATATGAGTTTCTCATATAATGTTAGTATCCTGCCCTTAAAGCATGTCCTGCTCTTCTTTGATTATTGTTTTTTAAGGTGTTACAAATCATGTGTAACACCCCTATCCCCCCTGGCTAAGGTGAAGGGGGTCACACCAAAAATAAACAGTCCCTAGTGTCTTACTTTCCCTTTTTAAGCAGAATTTTGCTTAACGGTTGTGTGGGTGCCCAGCAGTTTACCTTGGTCTCTCAGGGTGCTGAAGGTCCGTGCAGACTCTTGAGGAGGAGTAAATAAAACTAGAGATCGCCAGGAACTTTTGAAACTTTATTAACAGGTGCTTCAACTTCAGGGGATAACTGGACTGGTTTTCAATATGGTATTAGATCCATGCACATTGGTGTCCTCCACCATGGGGTTTACAGATAGCTTAACACTTTTTCAAATCTTTTGCTTTGCCCAGGACAGATCTGGAAACTTGTTTTCCAAAATTCCTGACTGTCCCACACAGGTCTTCTTATAAGCCCTGCGATGGAAATCTGTTCCCTACTGTGGCAGAGTCCTCAGTGCAGTGTCTCTAGGTGTGAAACGCGTACGAGGTTCTGTGTACCTCCTTTTTGGTGATGTTATAATTATTTTTTTACCACTATTTTGACCCTGGCTCCCTTGGCTGTGCGCTGCTGTCTTTTGGTTTTTTTCTATCTCCAGGGCTCTAAGCTGGTAAACTTTCCCTACCATTGAAAACAACAAAACTGTTACCCCTTTACAGGCTAGGTGAGCCTGGAGACTCCCCGCCTCCTCTGGTACCTCCTGGTATCTGAAGAAAAATGGCTAAATTCTAAACATTTATAAACTCTGTTCCCCACCCCTGTTGCTGGGCAAATTAAAGGGTGGGCTTACATACACAGAGCCATCCCCTACAGGGTAACCCTTCTTGCAACTTCTAGAACAGGGGCGCGCAAACTTCTTGGGCTGCCGCCCCCTTCCCGGGAGCAGCAACGTTCGCTACCCCCCTCCCCTCTCCCAATGACTCAGAGTCAAATCACGTCGCGGGTCATGTGTGGTCACATGACCCCATCGCGTCATTTGACTTGCATTGCCATGGCAACGCGTGATGTCACATGACCCCGCAACATAATTTGACGCCACGTTGCCATGGCGATGCGTGACGTCACATGACCCCGCGGGATCATTTGACGCCACGTTGCCATGGCGACGCGTCGCCGAACAACCGGCTGGCAGCAGGTAAGTGAGTTACAGATGCCTCACGCCTCCCTGGCATATCATTTAAATGCTGTGGGGAAGAGCGCGGGGCCCCTGTAACCACCACGACCCCCCTAGAAATTCTCCCGCCCCCCTGTTTGCGCACCGCTGTTCTAGAATCCAGGCGTAGCCAGACATCTAACTTTTAAAATGAAACATTAAATAAGTTACATGGAATATGCAACATACTAGGGCCTGTAAGGAACCCCTTAACTCCCTAAGGGACCAGGACTGACTAGGAAAACTTTAGCATGCCCCCAAGGGTGCTACACATGATTTTCTTAACTTCTTGAATTTGAGATTACTATGGTAAACTTTAGACTGCTCTGATGGAGAGCTTCATTTTAAACTCCCGAACACTTCATATTTCAAATCCTTATATCTCCTGAATAGAGCATCACTGATGATTCCTAAATAAAAACATAAAAACGCTCCAAAGGGCAAGAAGAGGTCTCTTACGGAACATTCCAACACATTTTAATTAACATTTAATGAAACATTTTAAATAGCAGGGGATCTCCGGAGCTTTACTGCGTTAATTTCAGCTACTGGTACCACTGCTTTCCGAGATACTTCCGAAAGTGCTGCCGGTTCTGCATGCAGGTTTACAGCTCGTGCGTCACACGGGCCAATAAGGAGCGTCGCCGTATGATGCCGTAGCTTCCTATTGCCTCCCATGCTGCGGGACATTTAAGCCTCCATATTCTCCACCCAGTCGGGGATGCTAGAGGCAGCACATTTGGAAGGTTAGTATCTCAGAAAGCAGGGGGTCCCGAGAGCTTAGCTCCAGAGACCCACTGCTTCATACCTGTAACGGATTTTCTGGCCTGGCCTGACCCACCCAATCTCACATTGGCCCCTGTGGTCTAACCAGCCCCCATTACAGTGTGGTGTCTGGTGGTGCACCTGTTGGCAACAGGACTCCTGAGTCTCCCGCATGATGTTGTGTGGGGATTGCCAACCCAGACAGGCAGCTGAGGTAGTGTGCTTGAGTCCTACCTATATCCAGTGCAGCGCCTCCACCTCATCAGGATCCCAGCGTCCGCTTGTGGATGGTCCTGGTGAGGAACTCCTCTGTGGTGCACTCCTCTGTGTAATCACTCCACACTTACACACGAGGGTAT